>NW_018736152.1:0-40856 GCF_002204515.2 Aedes aegypti | reverse complement strand
CCTTGTGAATTCATAACAATTTCTCTAAACCATTGTGACTATCAATTCATCGATCTTACTATCACTATGACATCATAATGCGACAAGCCATGAATGCGCATGTAGTTCGCATGCGCAAGATTATGTTCTCTCTAAATTCTCACAACACCCGCTTGCCTGTAAATCGTCCTAATCCGGTTTCTACCCCCAAAACAACCCTCCTCTTCCGGCACACCGTTATTATCGCTTTCAATATTTTGGCTTGACCTGGTAATACAACTCCTATCCCAATATGACGTTCCGAAGTGTTTTCTAACGCCAAAGAGCTATTTACCAATATATTTTCCTGCACACTTACGCTACTCGACAAAACCCAGCGTTAGCTTACAATGCATCTGCATCATCAAGCTAGTAAGCGGCATTCACACTCCGGAACTTCATTCCTTGCATACTAAAATGCCCTCATTATCCCAACGCAGGGGAAAAAAATTGCTCAAGGGCATACCTTAACAGATTATAATCAATATTACTCAAAACAGAATTAGATACCATTGCCCTTGAACAGACTGTGTTACTCTCAGATCGACAACACCATCTATCGAGCCCGAATGCACAAAATTTTCTCCTTAAGCGCCCAGGCAGTGGTTACACACTTCCCATACGCCTATAAAGTATTAAATGTCACTTTTGTTGCATTTGTTTTATAGACAACTAAACAAACTCTATATTTGGACTCATATACAACATTATTTGTTTTATTTCAGAATCATGTCTGAAAGTCGAGATCTAATATATGAAGAGTACATTTACAATGAATAATGACATATCTGAGTCTGCTTTGATTATCGTAGCGTACATGTCTAAAACAACCGAGAATAAGAGACATATAACCACAACACCAGTGTCTTGATTACACATAGAAGATTATATATTACATAATATAGTTCAGAATCATAGTAAACAATCATAATTAGAACATGCTTTCAGCAATGTTCAGATTCTGTACAAACCAAGAATTATATGATCCTGGTAGACGTAGAACATCGTGCATTTTTTCAGATCCAACTATTGAAAAGGTTTAACAAAACACAAAGCCCGAACCTTTACAGTAGAGTACGCTGACCATGTTTCCTAAACCACTTCTCCTAGGCAATCATGTGTGATGCAAACTGTGGTATTTTGTTTACAATGTTTTGGGACTCGTACTATGCATATTTCGGGGACTACGTTACTTAGGGATCGGTGGCACTCAAAAAGCGTGACCAGACGAATCCCCGGAACCACAAGGAGAATAGGAGTAGCAACATCGTTTAGAGTACGACAACGCCTCAACTCAGGAAATAAACACAGTAGTTCAACACCGGCAGAACCGGGCGGGAAACGCCACCAACACGCGACCCCGTTCGAGCATGCAACTGGTACTGCGCGACATTCCCGTAACAAACTCTCCTGGGCTCGAAAGGGACCTGTCGCTACGAATCCATGCAAAGTGAATCTTGGTGACCCCCTCCCCAACAAGCGACACCAACTCAGTGGATCTGCAATTATCGAAGTCCCATGAATGCTTCTACCTCGACTGGCCACCAATCCTCCACACTGTTAACTTAATTCTTAGCAACCACTGTATTACAAGAACGCTTTCCGCGGACAGTCAGACACAGACGCAAGCCCACGGTCGTGCCGCCCGCGTTTTCACCGCCCGTTCGCTGCGCCTCAACTAACAAATGTCCTCAAAGCCTGACAGCTGAATGATCCCAGATCTTAATCTTGGTAAAAGTGTCCGAAGCTTTTGGCAACTAAGTGTAGTGTTGTACTCTGTGCCCAGCCATACTTTTGCCCAATGTGGTTGACAGACCACCCGACTTTTCCATCACGACCTTTCTCTCACATATCCCGACTCTGCTCGAATGAACGCCCCACCCGACACAGATGTTACAAAAGAACTAGTCTTACAAGAAACCGAATGCATGCCGCTCCCTCCTCATGTTCGGCTCGCACTGGTATCAGATCAACTGGTGAACACATGTCACTACTATTTTCGCTCCTGTACTCTGGGCACTCCCTGGCCCAAGCTACCTTGATGCGCGAATCTCACCCACCAGATGAGACTGGGACGCTATCACGCCAATACCTCAGAACCGTCCAAATTTTATAGGGCACAAGCAAGGCCACAATGAATCACCCAATTGCAGCGCCCTGCATAATAAAGGCCCATTTTGGATAGCACAAATGACTTTGAGCTTTTGGGATGAAAGTGGAAAGGACTGGCCGAACAAGCACAAGGCATAGAGAAGCAGATGACAAAGTGCAAAAAAAATCAACAGACAGACTGGGTGTTGAAATTTGTGAGCCATAAACCAATCGATAGCGAGGTTGTTCGCACGACGCAAGATGTACTCTTAATTGCCAGCCAGACGCAACATTCACGGGAAGCAAGTCGATACGCACAAGTTGCGGACTCAAATTCCTCTGCGGAATCATTGCTTTTTTCTCAGTTACCTTTAATGTTGGCAAGAAAAAAACCGAGGGATTCCTTTATCGATATAAAACGCAACTAGAAAGACTCCAATCTTCGCTTGACGTTGCTCTGAATTTGTCAGTCTTCGCACCAGTACTCATAGCGAGTTCTAGATTCAGAAAGCTATGCCGAGTATGAAAGAGTGCATTATTTTTTTGACAGCAATTCCTACGCAAGCATGAGTTTTTCTCCATACAACATTTATGGAAGAAATTTAATGATCCTTTTACATTAGACTGCTTTTACGCAACAGCCTAAGTCTCACACAACCAATGCGCAACAAGATAGATGAGAAATCGAGTTTTATGACTTAGTATTGTCGTAAATTCCTCCAGATAATTGGAAAAGTATGCTATTTTGCGCATTGAATTGTTTTTCGTTCGGTCTTGGATACTTTTTATGGTCAGACTACACGACCTAGTCAACAAATATTTTTTCTTATAATATAGTCCATTCGGTTAGCTTTGTTTGATATTCACCCACATCAGCCCACCTTCGCTACAAAAGTCTAATCGACCTTGTGTAATTACGATAATTTCGCTTGCCCACGCACAAGCGTCCAATACTAACCAACGGTGGATCTTCATACCCACCCGCCGGCACCAGTAGAAGGTTAACTCAGATAGGTGCTTACTACTTGGGAACAGTCCTATGCACCAACTCCGGTGAAACCCCTCCGCGCGGTATCCTATTTGCCAATACGTGAAGGAGCTGTCTACATCCGGAGCTCAACCACACAACCTGACCCGGACACGCTAAGGATATTACGCTTTATAATGTTCGCGTCGTAGTTTATTTAAATTCCACGTATATGTAAATTGGAGGCTCTGGCGTGTTCTCATGTTGTTATTGACATTTTCATACCTTAATGCTTAGCCATATAAACCTGGTCCTCCCATTTGTCCACTATTTTGACTGACAGCTGAATTATAGCTTTCCCCCCATTGTGACCGGTACCCCTCTCCCAGTACCCTTGGCCTCCGCCCTCTCCTATATCCTGGTGCGCCTAATGTGACATTCATCGTTTTCCAGTGCCAATAAGTGCACGACAATGCCCTTTCGCCAATGCTCTTCCTCCGTATTCCTGATTTAACAGTAGCACCAGCCCTGCGTCCTTAACCAAACCGTATTAAGTTCATTTATAAGTCCCAATTATTCAGCTCCCTTACAGTTCTAGTGCATGTTTTACACTTAAGTTAATCTAGTGTACAGTCTGTTTACATCTATACCTTTCGACTACGTAGCATCACCCTCACCATGGTCCTTCTCCCATCATTGTGTATCATAGATAATAGTGGTTATCTTTCATATCGGTTAAGGCCCAACATTTGTAGAGGCTTCTAAGGATGGACTCACTGTTACTACACCGATGCAGAGGTCTATCCATTATATTTAGCCAACTTAAGCTTCCACTGACGTTCTAATAGAACCTATTGACGCTTTAAGCTGCAATCCTACTCAGTTAAATAGTGCACAACTTTATCAAGATTTGGGTCATCCACCATGATACCATCAACTAGCGGTAACTAATTATCCATAAAAATTAGGATACATCTAACATCAATGTTCAGCCACGTAAGAACAACCGAGAATGATAGTTGTCGATTTTAACAAGGACACAAGTTTCTCTTTGATCCCCTATCACCACCGGTTATTCGAATCACCTGACTCGTCCCCCTATATTGCTGCCGGCTTAGGTAAGAAATTTTGGTTATCAATCCGGCTTATCCTAGCGTCTAAGACTATTGCGAAGGATCTGTACTGTACTAATTAAAGACACAGGCTTGACCAACGTCCTGCTACAGGAATCTAGAAATGAGGCAGCTGCGCAAGGTCACCTATCAGGGTGACACTCCACAAGTTCCTACCTCAAGTCCTAGTCCCGGCGAAGACTATCCTAGGCATCGCTTTCCTGCCCTACACATCCTGTCGCCCGCGGTCTACCAATCCAGCCTGATCGTCGAAAATCACGGCCAGTACTTTGAAAGTAACCGGACGGTATATTTTTCATAATCATCTCCGGCAGTGTGCTCGCGGCTAGTCTGGCCCAGCGTGGGCAGCGGTTTTCCCTCCGCTGCTTTGTTCGACTTACTTTCTGACTGAGCTGGTCTCAATAACCCCGCTGACTTACTTTGGGGCCAAAACACGAACGAACGTATGCTCTTGGGAAGCTTTGAAGGTCGACGACGACACCTATTGTCGCCGGCATTAGCACATAGCTTCGTAATGAGTTAGCCACTTTCGATTCGGCGGTGTCATTCGACACGGGATCACGATGCAGCCATCACGGCCGACACGTTTGCCAGAACAATGGTGCCCGCGCTGGCATTCGCCAGGTCAGGTCGTCAAGTTGAGAATAGCTCCGCTATTCCCGTCGAGACTGTGCATAGTGGCTTGTAGTACCTCAGATGACGATACCCAAGAGGAAAAGTGCATTAGCGGGTGAGCGCGGTGCGGACGCTCATACGTTCGTCTACACCTGGGACGTGCGTCTTAGTTGGCCGAGAGTTTACCGTGTTCTCTTCGATCTCGGCGCTAGTAAGGTTCCGTACTTAGCACGTTTCGTCGGTTAGGCATTGTCTGCAGACGGATTCGCCCCACCCATGCTGCACCGCCTCCCTAGCGCCTCCGAATCGCCAAGTCAGGTTTCGCTTATCACGATGTCCTATTACGGGCGTTCCCAGCTAGCCGCCATGGATGCGGTCTGAGGCTGGGAGTGTAAGATTCCGAGAGTTTGTTTTTCGGTCCCCACCCTCACTAACCCTTCACTCAAATCGGTTCCCCCTGATTGAAGGCCCACACCGGCAACGCTTCATTGCCTTCACGGCTCGCAGCCGATGAAGCAGTGCCCGCCTAGACCACATCGCACGCGTGCTAGATCGTCTTTTTGATCCGAGAATAGTACCACCTCCTCTGCCACAGCTTTACTGACATTAAACACTTCAGGGCCTTCCTGTGATTGAGAAATCGATGGCATCACCTTACCTGTGCTGCTCGACGTGCTACAAATTGCGGAAAAGACCCATTGATCGCACGAGTCCGGTAACTCAAAAGTGAATGTGGACCACTCCGATGGTGGATCGCACCCGTACAGTCAGGCACGTAACCAGCATTCTGCCCATCGTTGTCTCCACGCGGCTGCCCTACACGACTTCGGGGACCGATCATGTCGACGCAATAACTGGTCCTCGTGAAGGCGGGTGCGGAATGCCCCGTTTACGGTCGCGCTGAAGGCGAGTCGCCGATTGATAGGTGGCTGCCGGCTGTGCGCGTGGCTTTACTTTATGCCAAGTGTGGCAATCTGTTACCCGTACGCTTTGGTCCGTGAGGCTCGCTCGTAGTCGTGGTAGCAAGTTATCTTTGGCGCGAGGCTCACTCTTTATTGCTGGTTTGGTGAGTTAGGTGGTTATACTTATAGTGTAGCACTGGCACGCTGCAGATTAATACAAGTGTTGGTACATTTTGTGGTTCGACGCGTGGTAATGATAATGAGACCGTTCTTAGACGTCTCGGTGGCTTTGACACACAGCGTCGGTCCATTCGTTCTTCCTCCGCATCACCGACTAATCCAATCCGTCTGCGTCGTCCATCCGACCAGAGATGGTTTAAATTAAGAACTGAGTACTTTGGCATGGTGTTTTCGACTGCTTCTGCCGAATTTGCTTATTCGTTTTCTTTTGGACGAGCGGTAGGCTTCTCGGGTGGCCTGCCGAACCGGTATCACGTGAGCGTTCGGGGCGATCCTTCGCTGTTCTCTCGCTCGTCGCGAAGGTGGTCGGCCACTCGATGCCAATGCGTGACTTCTTCTGGGACCTTCAGACGACAGTCGGATTAACGCCGTCCAACTCGCGAATACGCGTGATACGAGATGCGGTCCAGACCCGTTGTCATCTCCCGCTTCACAGTGGAGACGTTTGCAGCTGGGCGGGGGGAAGGGGGCGAGAAAGTCATCACTTGAAATGTGACTAGTTAGCAGAATGTGACAGGACGGAGTTCTGTTGAGGTGCTTTGGCACCTTTCCCCGCGCTTGCCAATTGAATCACCGGCCCATAATTCTCCAGTCCTGCAGACATGCCTGTATCTCTATATAACATCAAAAACCTACTGTCTGGCCGACTTAATTGAACCAACTGGACTTCTGTGTGTCACGCAATGTCCGAAATTTTCTCCAACTTCGTGCTCTTTTGCTCAGCTTCACGTTACAGCTTTTGTCTGGACCCACGCACTGTATTTCTGGTCCTTCGTACTTCCCCGAATCTCGCCATCACGGTGGGCAAACACGAATGGATTAACGCCGATGTCCGAGTTTTTCAGCAAGACTCATCCATCCCTCTGGAGTCCGCAGTTGAAAAAAGCTTACTTGGAGTGATTGACAGAGATTCGGTGACCGTTTGGGAAAGTCGTGTACCGATAACAGCTGCCATTAGCTCAAGTCGCGGGATAGAGTGGTATCTCAAAGGTGCTACTCTTGTTTTGGCGGCAACTAAACGGCACCAAACGAAGCTATTCCGCTCAAATCGTAGGTAGCATGCGGCAGCCATAGCGTTCTCGCTCGCGTCTACGAATGTGTGCAGCTGAACGTCGTCGTACTCCGAAGAGGTTTGGGAGCAGAAGCATCGAGGTATCTGAACCTGTTCGACTTGAGGCAGCACTCGCAGCCAGCTGCACCATTTGGCAAAGGCATTGTCATCGATCTTGTCGTCCCATTGAATTCCACTGCGCCAGATTTCTTGAAGTAAGATCTTGAGGAACATGAGGAATGGCGCGATGAGTCCAAGGGGTCGAAGATCGTCATCAGAACCCGTAGAACTTCTCTTTTCGTGGGCTGGCGGCGACCTTTCCACAGATCACTATCATAACGGTTCCAGCCGACTTTGTAGGTGAACACGTCTGAAGCTGTGCACCACCACATCCCGAGCACCTTTTCCGTTCCCAATTCTGGCGAAAGGTCAAGATTCTTCTCTTCCGCGTTGCTTCCACGTAGGGCTTCCAGGACGCGTTGAGAGTTGCTGGTCCAATTACGTATTTCGAACCCGCCCTGTGAGTGGATGTACCTTACTTCTTTGGCAAGTTCGACTGCCTCCTCCTCTGTGTCGACGCTTACCAACATATCGTCGACGTAGTGCCGTTTCTCGATAACCTCCACCGCTGCAGGGTATTTCTGGGCGAAGCGCTGAGCATTGAGGTTCATCGCATATTGGGCACTGCTGGGAGAACAACAGGCGCCGAATGTCATGACGCACATCACGTAGACCGCTACGTTTCCATCATCGTCCCTCCAGTAAAAACGTTGACACTGCTGGTCTTCTGGCCGGATCCGTACCTGGTGGAACATTTCCCGTATGTCACCAGTCAGGGCTATGGGACGTTCGCGGAAACGGATCAACACAGTTAACAACGACGAAAGATGATCGGGACCTTTCAGCAAGGCAGAATTCAGAGATACTCCGAATGCTTTGGCCGCAGCGTCCCATACGATCCTTACTTTCCCTGGTTTATTTGGGTTTGTCACTGGAAACACTGGGAGGTACCAAACGCGCTGTGTTTTCTGCCGCAATTCTTCGTCGGATAACCTTCGTATGTAGCCTTTCTTCAGGTAGTCGGTCATTTTCTCCTTCAACGTTTTAGCCAATATTTCCTCCTTCATCATGCGCTTTTCAAGGCACTGGAAACGTCGCTGGGCCATCGCTCGACTGTCCGGCAGGCGAACGGCTTCGTATCGCCAGAGTAGACCGGTTTCATAGCGTTCTCCTGTGAACTTAGTTAGCGACTGGAGAAGGGACTGCGCTCGTTGATCCTCGACGGAGAGAGGTGCTTCAGAAGGTTTCATGATCCCCAAGCTATCTAACGCAAAGTAGTCTTTGATAACTTGGTGTAGATCTTCGTCCGCTGGGTACTGATCCTCGCATGAACCGATGTGATAAACAGAGTGCACTGGGCTGGTTACATCTGTGGATCTTCCTCCACAAACTGTCCATCCTAGACGGGTCTTGATAGCGACGGGATCGTTCGGTTTGCCTTCGCGGCACTTGAGCGCAAGGCTGAGATGCTGGTTCTTAAGGCCAATGAGGATACGTGGCCGAACGCTGTGATATGATTCGATCGGCAGTCCCATTAGGTGAGGGTAAAGCGATGCGAGTTCTTCGGTGTCCATCGTCTGGTGCGGAAGCATAAGTTCATTCACAGTACGTGCACCGTTGATTGTGAAACTCTTAGCTCCTTTGTGTACACCAGCTATCTCGAGTTCGACGATCCGAGACTTTTTCTCTTGACGTTGCGTGCCACCGGTCCAGTGAAGACAAAGCGATCGCACTTCTCCATCTAGCTCTAGTTCATCGGCTAACTCTTCGTCGAGTAGCGTGAGATCCGAACCGTCGTCGAGGAAAGCGTGTGTACGGATCGATCTATACTTGCCGTGTAGCACAACCGGGAGATAGCGAAACAGTATGTCGCTCGATTTAGTCTGATGTGCGTGGCAACTATGCGTCGAAGGACCGGCTCCGGTCTTAGGAGGCTCCGTACCGTCCGTTGTCGTTGGGATCAATGCAGGAGATGACTGCGTTGTTGGTGAAGCGGGTGATTGTTGCTTTTGGTCTTTGTGCAGCAGCGCGTGGTGCTTGAACTGGCAACCATCCTTTCCGCAAAGCTTGGCTTGACACTCGCCGTTATGTCGGCTGAGACAACGACGACAGAGTCCGAATTCTCGTACCGTGGACCAGCGCGAATCGCGGGAAAACTCTAGAAACCGCTTGCACTTGTCGACCGCCTTGCAGGCTCCTTTGCAAACGAGACATTCTCCGTTGGCGTTCGAGCGCTTCCCACTTGAAGGATTTGGTGAACGAGATTCTGAAGGGGCGTTTTCGGAATGAGCATTCACGAAGGCATTTCCCTTCTTTGTTGTGCGACTCTCACTCCGGATTGGTCTGGAGTTTACTATGTTTGGGATTGTAACTGCACTAGCAGCTTCAGCGAGGGAGTATATCCAAGTGCTAAACGACGCTAAATTGACTCCCGGAAGTGCGATCCTGTACTGCGCCCAATTCAGCTTGATAGTTGGTGGAAGCTTGCTAACTAGCTGATGCAGGAGAGTAGAGTTGTACAGGTATTCATCCAAGCCGCAGGCATCCACAGTCGCGCAGAAGTTCTCGATACTGACGGCGAAATCCACCAGAGTTTCCAGTCTGTCTTCTCTAATGGCCGGCAAAGCGTGGATTTTTTCGATCAGCGTATGAACAATGGCTTCTGGCTGCCCGAACATCATCTTCAAAGTCTTCAACACGCCGGGAACGTTGGCAGGATGAACTAATCGGCTCTTCACTGCTTCGAAGGCACGTCCTTTCAGACTTTTCTGCAATCGGAAGATGTTCTCGTCGTTTGTGAAGCCGCACATGGCCGTCGTGTTGTTGAATGTCGCTATGAATAGAGGCCAATCCTCGGGGTTGCCGGAAAACGGGGGCAGATCCTTGGAAACGGCCTGTCGCGCCGCTAGCTGCTTCTTGGTTAACGGACAGCGATCTTCATCATACTCCGGCAGGCAACTAGCATGCTGTGGAACTTCTCGGACGCCACTACGGTGTTCGTCTTCGAAGACTTGATTGGCAGCAGGCTGATACTGCGGTAATTCACGCTGCGCGCTACGGAGCGCTTCTTCGCCTGCTCTGGGTCGAAGGTTGACGACGGAATTGGCAGCAAGGTGGACGGGTTCAGGAACAAACGACCGCTGACTCGATTCTGCTCTAGGGAGCCATCTGCTTACGACGTCTGACTGGCTGTGCACATCTGATCCGCTTTCACTAGCCATCTGTTCCAAAAGTCTATATTTCTCCTCCAAGTAGAGGCGTTCTTGCTCCAACTTCCTCGAATTAAGAATTCGTTCTTCCTCCAACTTCTGCAGCTTCAGCTTGGCGATAGATTGCGACGATCTACTGGACGCATGACTTGACGTATGAGATGACACAGAATTAGCCTTGCGAACCGGTGGCTCAACGATCTTCGACGGATACTTGCTGCTATAATACTGTTGCTCACCGACTTCCAGCGCTGGCTCAATCTTCTTTGACGGAAACTTGTAGCTGTCCATCTGGGAATGCCCGTCCTTCGGAGGTACCGACTCCAACTTATCCTTAGGGAGCTTCTTGGTGGTCTTCTTCGGCTTCGTTTGGCTTGCTTTGATCGTGTTTGAGGTTTTTGGAGTTACCTGGACGCTTGGCTGAAGATGCGTTGAAGCGTTATTGTCCTCTGTAACGATTGATTTCTTCTTGGTACCTCCGTGAGAAGCAGCAACGCCGGCTGGATTCAACTGCAAATTGGCATTTTGTGTTGAGCTCTCGCAGCCAGCACAGCTCCACGGAACGTCTTCGATGGCTTGGGTGACTCCCACGCAGATAAAGTGAAACCACTTGAGACACTTATCACACCTCACCATTTGTTCGTTGTCCTCTCGACGGCAAACTCTACACGATTGACCGGGAAATGATGCTTCCGGTTCCACGGTTTCGTCGGTGACCACCACCCTTAAACCACCAGTTGCACCACCTTCAGTTATGCCACCAATCGCATTATTAGTTGCACCACCAATCGCACCACCATTCGCATCACTATCACCCCCACCGGCATTACTGCCTTTATTTGACCGACCGCGGCTCGACATGACCGAATTGACCGATTCGTTAATATAAACGAATATAATAAGATGTTGGGATTTGCCAACTAATTGCACGGGATAATTTCCGAAATAATAATACCGGTAGGAACAACCGGGACAATGGAGCGAACAGAAGACAACCCACGTTGAATTAGATGTTGTGCAAACCAAGAAATTAACTAAATCTAAACATAACTTTATTGTATATTTACGTTGATTTGTAACGTGGCAACTTATAGGTAAACTATTATTGAATTAGTGCTTACTTGAAGTTATTGAAAAACCATTTCTCTACAGTAGTGCCGGCTTAAAACTAAATGAATTCATTCTAACCTAAAGCTACGCTACTCTAAACATACATGCAAGATATATGTACGATCACAGAAGATAGCATAGACAGCGCCAAGCATCGACCTTTATCATTGACCCTATGTACAAACTTACCGTGGACCCTGCACAGTGGGACTAAACGAATATAATAAGATGTTGGGATTTGCCAACTAATTGCACGGGATAATTTCCGAAATAATAATACCGGTAGGAACAACCGGGACAATGGGTATTACGTTCGTAATTGGAGTACCCATTGTCCCGGTTGTTCCTACCGGTATTATTATTTCGGAAATTATCCCGTGCAATTAGTTGGCAAATCCCAACATCTTATTATATTCGTTTAGTCCCACTGTGCAGGGTCCACGGTAAGTTTGTACATAGGGTCAATGATAAAGGTCGATGCTTGGCGCTGTCTATGCTATCTTCTGTGATCGTACATATATCTTGCATGTATGTTTAGAGTAGCGTAGCTTTAGGTTAGAATGAATTCATTTAGTTTTAAGCCGGCACTACTGTAGAGAAATGGTTTTTCAATAACTTCAAGTAAGCACTAATTCAATAATAGTTTACCTATAAGTTGCCACGTTACAAATCAACGTAAATATACAATAAAGTTATGTTTAGATTTAGTTAATTTCTTGGTTTGCACAACATCTAATTCAACGTGGGTTGTCTTCTGTTCGCTCCATTGTCCCGGTTGTTCCTACCGGTATTATTATTTCGGAAATTATCCCGTGCAATTAGTTGGCAAATCCCAACATCGTACGTATTACGTTCGTAATTGGAGTACCCATTGTCCCGGTTGTTCCTACCGGTATTATTATTTCGGAAATTATCCCGTGCAATTAGTTGGCAAATCCCAACATCTTATATATTCGTTTAGTCCCACTGTGCAGGGTCCACGGTAAGTTTGTACATAGGGTCAATGATAAAGGTCGATGCTTGGCGCTGTCTATGCTATCTTCTGTGATCGTACATATATCTTGCATGTATGTTTAGAGTAGCGTAGCTTTAGGTTAGAATGAATTCATTTAGTTTTAAGCCGGCACTACTGTAGAGAAATGGTTTTTCAATAACTTCAAGTAAGCACTAATTCAATAATAGTTTACCTATAAGTTGCCACGTTACAAATCAACGTAAATATACAATAAAGTTATGTTTAGATTTAGTTAATTTCTTGGTTTGCACAACATCTAATTCAACGTGGGTTGTCTTCTGTTCGCTCTATTGTTCCTGGTTGGGCTGGTATGAGTGGGCCAGATTGTTGGATGGAAGATGCGCAGCTACGCCAGGGGCGTACTCAACAGGAATTTTCCATCAGTAAGTTTAATGGGAAGTACGTTGGACTGAATGGACATTTAGCATAAAGACGATAGGTTTAACAGGCTGTTCTTTTGAGTTATTCTTTTAAAGTAGTTAATAGCACTAATCTTCTAATATTTCAATCAAAATTACTTGGACATTTTCATGACATTGGGGGTTATAGTTGGTCGAATTGGAATAAAAAATACTTCAATACCGCGCATATTATTGTCAAATATAAACTAAGTGGCTTTCAAAAACCTCCTGCCGAAGTGAATCAAAAAATCCAAGAAGAGGACGCCCCACATTTCTTAGAAGAATGCATGCAAGATTTCATGAACGATTCAATGAAAACGATAAATTGACGATAAATTAATAGTCGAAAAACACGAGTCTTTTTTACGTCGTTTTTAAAAACAACTCGGTTTTAGGCTGATTTTTGAAACAACGCGTTTTTTTACGCGGGACGTCGACCGACGTAAAAAAAAACCTTAGGATATGCTCTAGTTTAGATCTATCCGGCCATTTTTAAAGGTTTGGTTTGCAAATAAAGTCTGTCCTAGGAAGCATGATAAGTTTTTACTCTTGAATAGAACATTAAATAATTATTCTTTGTTATTAATATCTGCGATGAAATAACTTAAATATAATCATTTTTTTTTTATTTATATGATGCAATGGCGTAGCCAGAAATTATTTGTAGGAATATTAGGAGTCTTGAGAAGAAAAAAGAAAAATACACTAAAAATAATCTTCTTAAAACCCTCTTTTTTACCTACGTTCAAAACAGCTAAACTATTCATATTGTTTATTGTAATACTAAATTATCTCAAATGCATATGCAAAAAAACTGAACCTCAAGAATGTAAAAAACATACTCCGGATAATCGAGTCTAAAATTCCGAATAATCGAGTCTCCGGATATTCGAGTCCGACCTGCATTACAAGTTACGTGGAACTCAATGAAAGATTAACTTTTTTACAAGTTTTTTTTTTCACATGGAAACCATGAACCACTATTTTGATACCGACAAGAAGATGTTCTGGTGATGACCTAACTTAAAACAGCCTAAATTAAAAAACGTCGGTGCATTATTTTCTCCCGAAAATTTAGCTCAAAATAGTTGAAAAAAGTGACTTTTTGACGTAAAAAGTGACTTTAGTTGAAATGGCTTCAAAAAAGAGACTTTAAAGTGACTGGCCTCAAAAAAGTGACCAAGTCACTAAAAAGTGACTCGCTACCAGCCTTGAAATTACTAATAGACCCAGCCAGAGCTAGTAGCAGTTCTCTTTCAGAGACTTGGTCACTATTTTAATGCAAGCCTGTATTTTAACGGAAGGTCTCTAAAGTCTTTATTTTAACTAGAAGGTTCACTTTTTTCTTATTCTGTTTGCAGTGAATACTGGTGCAAACTTCTAGAGGCTCTAGAGAAACTTTCAGAGACTATTACCAGACTATTCCACAGATTTTTGGGAATTTCTTCTCAGATTTCTTGAGAAAAAGCATTAGTGATTGATTTAATGATTTCTTCTTTAAATCTCTTGAAATACTCCCAGGCACTCGTCCAAGCATCCCTCCAGATATTCCTCTAGAAAATTCTCCACCAATTACCTCAGAAATTATTCCCTGGCATTTTTCGATGGAAACGTATAGAGTTCCTCCAGAATTTGCTCCTCGAAATTCTTGAGCACTACAACGATACTACCTCTAGATACTATCACATGGATTACTCTTATTTTTTCCAGATTTCCTCTAGATATTTTTCCACTATTTCTTTCACTGAATTTTCCAGTTGTTACTCTACAAGATCTTCCAAAGATTTCTACATGAGTTCAAAAATGGTTTATTCCTGAGTTCTTAAGAATATTGGTTTGGATGTTTTTCCAAGAAACCCTACAAGAGTTTCTACGCCGAGTTGAAAGTTATTCCTACATACATTTTCATAAAAATTCCTGCAAAGAATTCATCCAAGATTACTCCCATGCTGTCCCAAAAGCTGCCCGGGGGATAATTTGTGGAAATCCGTTTAAAAGTTTTCCTCGAATGCCTAAATATATCAATCTAGGATTTCTCATGAAATTCATTTAGATTTCCCTAGGTATTTCTCCAGAATTTCACCCAGTGATTACTTATGCAGTTCTTCCAAATATTTCTTGAGTACTCAGGTGTGGTCGTTTGAAGAACCCATTGAGAAGTTTCTTAGGGGTCTATTTTATAAGTTGAGTCGATCAAATGACTCGACTGGAGTCACTGTCGACCGAAAAATTCGCTCGACTCAGCTCTGTCACTCGAGTTTTTCGACAGTTGTCACTCTATGTGACTGGATTACTATGGGAGTCGGCGGTGACATCTGAAATATGCATCCCCTTAACTTCTCCATGGATTCTTCACACCTGTGAATACTACATCAAGTATTATTTATCATTTTTTCTAACAATTTATTAGGAAACCCTCTAAGACTCAAGCGTTTAGAATATCTTTCAGATATCCTAGAAAGAGTTCATCAAGGGTTACCTTAGAACTTACTTAAAAGTTTCATTAGATGATACTTAGGAAATTTCTTTAGTTTTTTTTTTCAACGACTTCTCCAATAATTTCTGGAAAAAGTCGTTGGCATTTCCCTAGAAAAATTCTTTGGAAACATGCTTGGCAAATTTATCAAAGAATTACTAAAGGAATTTCTGACGGAATCTTGGAATATTACTGCCTGATTGGGGTGATCCCTGAAGGTATTAGAGAGACTTCTGGTTGAAAGCTTGACATCAAACGACACTTTCGGTGGAAATTCCAAGAAATCCCCGGAGAATTTGGATGTGGAGTGTTGAATTCCTAGATATGTCTTGATGCGAATCTTAGAGGTAGTCCTAGGGCAATCAAAGGAAGAATTACTGGATAAATTCTTGCAAAGCTTTCTAGAAAGTTATCTGCGGATTCTTTTGAGGAATTGCTGATGGAATTTCTTAGG
The DNA here is from genome assembly GCF_002204515.2 of Aedes aegypti. Lineage (NCBI taxonomy): Eukaryota > Metazoa > Arthropoda > Insecta > Diptera > Culicidae > Aedes > Aedes aegypti. Next base: position 25,114 of record NW_018736152.1, on the reverse strand, counting down.
TGATTTCAGGTTGGATTCTTGAAGGAATTCAAAACCAAATTCTTCGAGGTACTCCTTAGGAAGTCCGTAAAAATCACTATACCTATAAACCCTGGAAGAAATCTTCCGAGTAATATCTTAATCAAGTTCTAATGAAATTCATGAAAAACTGCATACAGAGATGTGAGTAGAACACTTGTCGTATTATCACAAGGAATTCACATGAAATGACAGATCAAAATATGTGCTGGGCGGATAGCGATTGAACGTCTTGAAAATAGGAACTCTGTGATTTCCTCCATAGTTTTAGTTTAGAAAATACTCAAAAATTTAATCAGTAATTTTAGATACCTCCAGAGATTTCCTTGACTATCGTGGAAAACTGTCGTTTAGCATTCAACCAAGAGCTTATGGATATCTTCTGGAGTTATTCCAGAAATTCCACAAGGCACTTTTTGTAAAATTTTCTAAGAAAATCTACAAAAACAATCCCGGCATTCTTCCACGGACGTCTCCAGGGAAATATCAGCGAAATACTTAAAAAATATTGAACAATTTTTAGAAAGAAGATCCGAGAGGTCTTCGTAAAGAAAACCCTGCAGTAACTTATGATATTATGTTTTTGGAGTTCTAAAGTAACCCATGAAGTTAAAAAACAGTCCAATTTTGCTGGTTTTTCTGAAGCAATTATTTGAAAAACATCGGACGGCCATCCCTGAAGAAATTTGTGTAGAAATGATCAGAGGCATTACTGACATAATTGCTCAGTGTTGTAAGCAATCACGTTAATCGACACGTTTTTGCTAACATTCGGTACTTGCCTTAAACATTCACAACACGAGCGATCAAACGAATGTCGGGAAAAAAATGTCAATTGAATGCCTCTGACCATGATAGCTTCACTAGAAAACGTTACGGTTTTGTTTGTTCCTGTCATTTTTCGTGATTGGCGCTGCTTTCACTGTATGTGTGTAACATTGGACATTACAAGTAAGGGTTCATTCAAATATTACGTAACGCAAAATTTGCCAATTTTAGACCCTCTCCCTCCCCCACGTAACAGCTTTTGTATGGAAAATTTTGTATGGACCGTAACACTATGTAAGACCCCCTCCCTCCCCCTGTTGTGTTACGTAATATGTGAACGGTCCCTAAGATCGAACTATTCTCGCGAAACATTACTAAAGGACCTATCTAACATTGAGAGGCTCTCTTTGTTTACTTTCTCTTTCATATATAACTGAGTCACATTAAACTCTTCTGTTGCGTTTTTCGTATGAAACGCTAGTCAAGGAAATTGATTTTCGATCTATAGTGAAAAACTTCCCAAAATCTTTAGTGTTCCACTGTTATAATCGAAAGAGAACGAGAGAGGAGAAAATCTCTCATTTGTACATAGGTCCTTTAGTAATGTTCCGCGAGTATTCATGTTGCTTATGGTACGATGTGTCTGACACTGAGGGCCGATTTCTTCACCTTCGCTTAAGTCGTAAACCACGTTTACCCATACGATTAAACCAGGTTTAAGGCCTAAGCGGTGGTGAAGAAACCGCTTATGAGACAAAAAAACTTAATAATTTCTTAAGCAATAATTATGATTTGGTGCCACAACGATTATTGTTGAAATTTGTAAGTTTTACTTATGATTTTGGTGAAGAATTTCATTACTAAATCTCATAAGTCAACAAATGGAAAATAGTTATAAGTGCAATGATAATTGCCTAATTAAATTTATCAATCACTGATACCGGTTGCCTGTTATATCAGGCGAGCTCAAAAGTTGACATGTTTTGATAACATGTGAACTATTTTCGATTGACTTGTACCCAACATCGAAAGCGGAGCAGTTTTCTAGCGATTGTTATGAAAATTATTTACAGTAATGGTTCTTAAATATTTCAAAGCTCTCACTTATGAAACTTATGATCCCATTTTCGCAATGATTAAGCGTTAAATGAAACCATAATTTGGTTGATTTATAAGTCATGATTTATGCACTGAGGCAAAAATACTTAGGTTTTCCATAAATCAAGATTATGAACCAGCCAATTATGGTTTCATTGCACGCTTAAACATTTCGAAAATGGGATCATAAGTTTCGTAAGTGAGAGCTTTGATTCTTTAACAACAATTACTTGAATATTTATCATAGCAATCGCTAGAAGAACTACTCCGCTTTCGATGTTGGCTACAAGTTAATCGAAACAGTCATATGTTATCAAAAATGTTAATTTTTGAGCAGCCTGAATAAAAGGCTAATGATATTATCAATTATAAATGGGATTAATTATTACATTACGTTTATTTCCGTATTTCATTGATTGACTTATGAAATTTATTACTGAAATTCTTCACCAAAATCATAAGTAAAACTTAAAAATTTCAACAATAATCGTTGTGGCGCCAAATCAAAATTATTCCTTAAGAAATTATTAAGTTTTTTTGTCTCAGTGTACTTAACCAAGAATCAGCGTCAGTAGTTTCAGGAATCCGACAGTGACAGTGAAACCACAGATAACAGACGTTGAAGTCCGATTGTAAAACTGTGTAAGACAATAAACGGTCATTTTGAATGGCAACGCAAGTAGCAACATCGTGGTGGCGCTGTCATCGCTAAGTTCCCATGACGATGTCAGTGGTGAATATGAAATATTTCAAGATACTGATATTCACGCGGCGCTAGTGATTGCAAGGAGTTTCAATTTGAATATTTACACAGGTTTTCAGAAAAACTTTGTTCCAGCATAAACATCTGTTATCTATGGTGAAACTGTCTAGGATTTCAGTGGGGAACCACTTAGATCTCCCAAGAAATTTGCCAAATACTTTTTCGTCTCTGAATTTTGTTATTCTCTACGAATCCGGTACAAATTGAAAGAAATATAAGCCAAGGATCATTTCAGGATTTCATGAAACCACCTAAAACCTTTTTAGCAATCTATTTATTATGTTTTCCATAAATCTTTCGAAGAGCTTTCAAAAAAATGTTCAATTATCCCCTGAATTCTTGTTAGCATTCCTGCAAAGATCTCACCAAGAATTTGCCATGACACTTAAGGTGATTATAAAGCGAAACCAAACTTTGAATTTTCATGTGCACAAGACTGGAGAATCTGACAACAGTTCGCGTTGAAAACCAATCAAAATGCTTGCTTGCTGGTGGTGACCAATAGGATAAATTTGCAACGCGGAGCGCTGTATGGTTTCCAAGTCTTGTGGTCTTGAAAATTTGAGGTGTGGCTTCGTTCTATAATCATCTTAATGGTAACCTCTCGATAGGGTGTCCATTCAAAATCAGTTTTCCAATTCCCGGATTTTTCCCGGACGACTAATAAATTAAAAATACGGATGACAATCCTGCGGATGGTTGTCTGCAACTTGCATAAAATTTGAACAAATTTGAAGGACTTGCTCTGACTTATTTATGAATTATTTTTAATTAAATGTATAGAACACTATAAGCTTAAAACGATTTGAATTTCGAAAGAGTTTTGACAAATAAATTTAAAATATTTGTTGAAGTATCTGAAAGACCGTCTTTCTCCTAGAATTCATAGGAAGTTCAGAAAGATTTTGGAATTATATAATCAAATTTCTTCTCAGTGTATCTAACTTCCACAAAAGAGCAAAGTTCAATAGCCAAGCCATTTAACTTTTAGGAATGTCTTCGGAAATGCGTTAGACATGACCAGGGCTAGTTCCTGGAGAAACTCTTGATCTAGTAGAATTCATGTTGGAATCAAGGACATACTTTTTAACAGAAACGATATCTTCAAACACATTATATTGTTATCCTATGAAGCTGGCGGAACGGTTTACATGAATCTAAGATAGCATCTTCCAAGAAATCTTTAAAAGATTTGGTCAAGAATCTCGTCAAAAAACTGTCCAAGAGTACATAAAAGATCTTGTTGTTCATTTATGCATCGAAGATCTTGCCATGGAATTTGTTGAAAATGATTTAAAGAATTCGTTGTAAATCCCAGGGCTAGTAGCGGTCAGACAGCTGATAGCACTAATAGTGATTCAAATTATCAAAAAAAGTTACTTAATAACCACAAACATTAGTTTGAACAATTAAAGATCAGACACAAAACATAGTCTTGATAATCAAGAATATTAGCAAGACTACACATTATATAAAATTAAAAATGAAATTACCTTCAATAATTCGAAATATGTCTGAATAGTTAGTTGTTTTAAACGAATACAGTCGACTCTCCACTTCTCGATGTTCTATATCTCGATATCTCTCCCTATGTCGATGATTTCTTCGGTCCCTTCAGTCTGCATACATTTCCTCTCTCCATATCTCGATATCCTCCTTATCTCGATATCTCCATATCTCGATGTGCTCCTGTTGATTTTATGTTCTAAATTTTCTCTCCGTATGTCGATATGACTCATAATCATAGGTGACTAGACTAGATTTTAGTGGTTCAAAACAATTTCATAACGCGAGATGACGTCTGCTTGTTTATTATTTTCCTGGTAACGGAGTGATTTTCAATCTAGTGTTCATTAAAAATTTGTTCTATGTCTCGATCTCTCCGTATCTCGATGGTCCCTTCGATATCGAGATGTGGAGAGGCGACTGTACATATGGATATTGACATCATTCAGGGGCAGAGTGTGCCATTAAAAAATTGGTAAATCTTGTACGGTGCGCATGAAAGCTAGGTCGCAGAGCTAGGCTTACGCAACAACTTTAATTTCCAATCATTAGAGAAAATCTTCTGGACATTCAAAATGCATCAACTCTGAAGAAATAAATTCTGACAAAATTCTTCCATTAAAACTGTTTACATGCCTGAGCTGTGGAACACATTTCTAGAGATTTTTTTTATGGGGATTTCAGGAAGAGTTCTGGAGTAAGTTTACGATGATAAAGAATGATTATTCAGCAGAAAAATTGCAAATAAATTTCTAAACGTTCTTGGTGGAATTTCCGGCAAAATCGATAATTTAAAACAGAAGAGGAAAAATATCAGTTAAAAATATATTAAAACTTAACCCTCACGTGCTCACAAAGTTAGCCTTATCCAAGACTTTATTGTTTTCGATGAACTCGAGAAAAACTGAATGAGGTCATTATTGGGTTAAAATCTTGGCTATAATAATAAAAGATTGATTCAGACGTTTATAATAATCTAGACTAGATATTTTTCAATACTTGAAGTATTGAAAACAAACGTATCATTAACGCCTCTACTAGCAGCTTTAACATTTTACCATAGAAAATAGTCAAACCGCTATAATTTTTTTTTGGTTTTCAATATGTTTGCAAGATCAATGATCAAAATCGACACAGATTCCAAAAGTAGAAGAGTTTTTTTAACTTGTGAAAAAATGATGCCAAAAATATTGGAAAAACAAAAGATAATCGCGATGTGAATTTTCCTCTTTTGTAAAAAATGAAGCTGCTAGTAAAGCATCAAGGACTAATTAATAACACTTATTTCAAACTGATTTCAACAAATTAGACAATGCAACCATGCGTGTTTAAACAATGACTATTTTATTCGAAAGCGAGTATTTGGAATAGAAATGGTGGTTTGGAATCGTAGAGATAGAAGGCTTGATACGCGAACGAATGCCTGGCGAATTTGTTGAAAATTTCTGGTACAATTTTTGAATCTATTTTTTTTAAATATATTACTGATCTAGTTTCCTGGCAAATTATTATAGGAATAATTTCTTCAATAACAAGTTTCTTATAAATATGATAAAAAAATGTTGGTTGAAATTTCAGAGATGTTTCAGGCTTCTTTGTTGAGTTTCTTCCAAAAGGTAGGCCAAAGATCCCTTTAGGCTATTCTTCCTAAATTTCCCCAAAAATCTAACTAAATAAACTCAGTTGGTCTGTCTGGAGATTAGGCTGACATTTCAAAACTTTATCAGAACTTCGGTGTAAAATTCCAGATATTCTATTCACAAATGTCTGTGCACTATTTGCCTCTCCAGACACTTTGATATATTGATAAAAAAAATGTTTTCATTAGAATAGCCTCGAGGTTACGCTTTCGCTTCGTAAGCGGTAAGGTCATGGGTTCGATAGAAATCAAACGAAAATTTCGCCAAGATCCTTGTCATGAATCATCCTGAAAGTACCCTACTAAAAATGTTTATAGATCTTAATTGTATATTTCTACCAAACCACCAAAAGATAGTGATAGTGGGATGGATGGACACCTGAATGACAGATCCTTTAGCGTTAATCGGACAACATTTTTAGAACTTGATTTGAATTCAATTTGTGTACTTAATAATAAATGAAATTATTGCTGAGATGTCTTGCATTTAATTCTCATACAATTAAACTATTTTGTTTTAAATATCCCTGGGCTTGGGATTATATTTCCGGAAAGCGATTAGTTTTGATAATTGATCGCTCTTGTTAGTAGTTTTGATTAGATATTGGGTGAATTTCAAAGCAATGGCAGCCTTTTTATTACAAAATTTAGATTTATCTTCTGACCTAAAGATTCTGGTTAAACTACTGCATAGTACGGCTATCACTCATCAAATTACTTTCACTTCGGGAAATATAATTTCAAGCTTGCGAGAAGATTACAAACTGAGGGTGGGTTAGGAGCACAATCAGACCCTTGAAGTGTGCAATTGGGCGGTAGTTAATTACACACTTAGATTCTTTTTCGTTGTTCGGTAAATTTTGTTACCGAAAGCGTACAGTAAATAAATATTCAACTGATGTTTCGGTATTTCAAACGAGCTTTACCGAAAAAAAACGTTCACAATTAGGCCGAATTTCAAAGAATATTTGTTTGTTTTCACAGAAGTCGTCATTTTATTTACCGAAAAACTGTGTAAACCATATAGATTCACCGTAGCCAGTAAAAGTTACCGTACTTCGGTGCCTAGTGCTACGGTGCTTTACCGAACAATTGGTAACTTGTGTTTTTAACCGCCATGTTTATTTGTGTAAGCAAAAATATAGGTACCGTGGAGAAAAAATGAACCAGTGTCAGGCATCGTAGAATAGATCAAGGTAAATAAATCAAATTAGATTTACTACAGGAATACTAAAAATAGTTATTTTTGTAGATGGAAGTTGACCAATCGAAGACAGAATCGGCGGCACCCAGTTTTGTTCGCTAGAAGGAGCGAATAGCTGAAAACGTCCCGCAGGACTGTTGCATATAGTGGATAATCAATGGATTATTCAATTGCAGCAGAATTTGCAACTTACTTTTGATGGTAGAATCGCTAACAGTGATAATTTATAAAAAAAATTAAACATGTCGAAACGATCTTGAAATGACTTCGATCATTTCTTTATACATCACAATACATCGTCATTATTTTTTATTTTTGATTATCCTATCCAATTCTGACTGCCTGCAAATATGAACAATGCGTTCGGTAATTGAATGAACGTTACAAATCGTTCGTGAATAGTTACCGAACGATTTGTAATATTTTGACAGCTGTGTTTTGATTTGAATTACGGATTGTTCGGTTATTATTAAGTTTACCGGAAGCATTACCGAACGCTCAGCGGTTTATATTTCGGTAAAAAAATACCGGAGTCGGTGATATTTTCTAAGTGTGTAGGAATGCCCATTGACGGTTTGTAATCTTCTACGAGGATTTCGAAACCCAACAGGGCGCGTGCACCGGGTTGCGGATAGGAGCAAAAGAAGATCAATATCATCTACTTAAAATAATAGAGCAAAAACCCGTTCCATGATTAGGTAATGTTTAGCGATATTCTATGGTGCTCTAGTACTTAAAAAATTCTTCACATATTGGGAATTCTGGCCTTGATAATATCAATAGTGATAAAAACATAGATTAATACCTAATACCTAATAAATACAATGTAGCTTCAATGTAGTAATAAATGAAATAAAAATCAATCTTCTATACTTGACAAGGTTTTGAAGACAATCAATGAGTGAAAGAACTACCTATTAGAAAAGCTACGTCAGCTAAGCCTATACATATACAAATGTTGGTCATAGGGTCATGGCGAGCATTCCGGTAATGTATGTCTATGACTGATTCTTATCTAATAGGGGCACTAGAAAACCACAATGACAATTTCGAAACAAATTATTTTTATACATCGGTCTTACGATCCGAAAGTCATTTTTAAGCTATTCATTATTACTGTTTAATTGTTTATTATTCTAACAAAACTACATATAATTAATTGGCATATGGGGAAATTCAGCCGAGGCTGGTTCATCCCCGAACAAACTCCATATTTAACTCATTACTAATCACTGTTCCTATATTCTCTCTTTTTCACCTTCTTATTTGTTGCATGATTATGATTCATTACTAATGTAATGCATGAGCATGCACAATAAGAATAATTTCAGGATTGTAAGCAGTCAATGGATAACTGGATAGAATAGCTTCGAAAAGGGTGCTCAAAATAGAATAATTCTGGTCAGGGAAGTATTATCATCAAAGAGTAAGTAAAACATTTCATTTTAACTCCTACATGACACAAACAAATGATGTAATAATATCAAATATTTTTATATAAATCAGCACCGCCAATCAGTGAACTAAATTATAATTTTATATCTGTACATGATAAAAACAGATAAAGGTTGTAAAGTTGTCACCATCGATTGAATTGCGTTTCTTATAGTAATGTTCAATCATTATCAAAAGCTCCTAAAGCGTCGCATCGTGCCATTAGCATTCCTTAGCATCACTCTCATATTGTTATTATTTTGTTGTTTATAAATTTCTAGAAAGCGATCAGCTCATTCTTCTTACTTGTACAATTGTTAAGAATTTTAATAAATCAAATCAAACTTCAAAACTCAAATTAAATTGCTTTCAGCACATTTACATTTTGCAGCATTAATCGCATTACTGTGACAAGTCTTCTCCAATTTCCTATACCCTATCCCAACCCTTCCTATAATTTCCGATGGTGGTTCAACGGTCCGCTTAGACTATGTACGGCCATTACCTATCCCTGCCCCGGCTTGAACTGACTTACGCTCTCATAGCCCCACCAAACGCTGCAAAATGAAAATGAAATTAAACTATTTTGTTTTAAATATGAAACATGTGCATGATTGAAAAACAGATCATGTAAATTCAAAAGGATAAAAAATAATGAAAAAATCTTCAAAACAAAAAAGAATCTAACATTCAAATATCTAGATGGTAGAGCAGCGAAAAGGCTAATGTGAGAAGCTCTTCCCACGCAGCACAAAATGATGTCGCGGGCCGTACGTTGGGCAGGCCTGATCTATGATTTATTCCTGGAATTGTTCTATTCAACAAATTTTCTGAAAATCAAGATATATTTCTTAAGAAAATCTTAAAGTAATCTCTAATGCAACTTCTGTAGAGATTCTTGATGAACTCCCGCAAGCATGTTCGAAAACAAATCTAGATGAATTGGTATGATAATTGTTGTAGAAAAAGACAATTAAATTCCTGGATAATGACCTGCGTGATGTAAACCAACGTAGTACGGTAATTTTTTTACCCTTTTGCACTGTTCAGCTATTGAATTAACGGTAAAATTCATCGTAATCCGTAAAATGCGCTTAGTCTGTAAACGGTGCCCACTTTACTATGAAAATTACTCACTTTACTATGAAAAGGACTGCAGGAATAATTCCTGCATAAAATGCTTTGTAAATTCTTAGAGAAATGTGTGCAGTAACTTCAAAACCCCAATCACTAATCTAATTTTAAGAGTTGTTCCTGGGAAAATCGCTGTAGGAACTCCTGAAAGAATCTTCTGGGTTCCTAGGAAAATCCTTAAATGAATTTCTTGAAAAAAAAAATATCTCTATAGATTTTTTTGGAAGGTCCTGTATAAACTGGAGAAATCACACTGGCACAATCACTGGAGACAAACTCAGAAGAATCTCTAAAATACTAACAGATAAATTTCTGTAGACATTACTGAATGTAATAGCGTTCAATTCAGTTTTGAAGAAAAAGCTCTAAGCATCATTTGAGGAAATCGCAGGAGGGATTTCTGGATGAATTCTTTAGAAAAATTGGTGGAAAAAATCCCAAGAAGTATTGCGGGAGCGATACCTGAGCAGTTCATAACTGTATTCTAGAAGAAAACCACTGGAGAAATCTTTAGTAGAATTCTTGAAAGCTTTCCTCGGGGAATCCGCGAAGAAATTCCCGAAGAACCTGTGGAACAGCCACATAAGAAATTCTGAAGGTGGAGCCATTTTGCACCATTCACAACAAGAAAACGAGATTCAGAGACCATTTTAGTGAAGAGACTTTAGAGACCTTCCATTAAAAATAGACTTCCATTTAAATAGAGACCAGGTCTCTAAACAGGGACCAGCTACCAACCTTGCATATCCGAAAAGATTGGGAACCTATGATCTAGATAAAAAGCCGGAAAAATGCCCAGGGAAATTTTTGGAGGAACTCTATGGGGAATACTTGTTTAAATATATTTAGAAAGTTTTGAAGAGTTCTTCAAAGGATTCGTGGAGTAATCCATGAAAGAGTGTGAGAGAATTCCTGGGAGAAACCGTGGAAGAATTCTTAAGAAAATTCATATAAAAAAGGTTGAAAAAATTACTGAAAAAAGTGAAAGAAATTCTTGTAAGGTTCGTGAAAAAAAATGAACGTTTTTTTTCTCGAAAACTGTGGAACAAACATTTGAGGATTTTCTTGGAAGAACTCTTGTAGGAGCTTTTAGTAAATCTTCTAAGAAAACTACTAATCTAGAATATTCTGGAGAAATTCTTCTAAGCATATCGAAAAAAAATCTCTGGAGGAATTCCTAGAATTAGTGGAGAAATCCCTGAAGGATATTTTTTTAAAGAAATCCTAGGAGAAATCACCTGAATTGCTGAAGCTTCTACCAGAAAAATCTGAGGAGATATATGAGGAATAGTCACGTTAATAAATTCGAAAGTTTCTCTGGAGCCTCACCCTTTTGTCCCAGGATTGACAGTGGAAAAGTGACTTCAGAAAGCATTTTGGTCGCTAGACTTTAGAGACCTTGCATTAAAAATAGACTTTTTAGAGATTTGAATGAAACGAAACAGCTACAAACAATTCTTACCTTGGCACATTGGGGTCACTAATCACGTAAGTGAACTGATTGCCAGCCACCACATTCGCCGGGGTATCTTCGTCCACACAGAGCTTCCCCCGCTCGCAGGGAATTCTCCTCAGATAATCCGCCTCCGCCCCTTTATTGCACTTGTTGTTGAAGGCCACCTTGTCCAGCTTGTCGAACATTCGCTGGCAGGCCACATCCTGGTCGAAATTGTTCCTATTGGAGTAGTACTCCAAGAAGTTGTGCTTATCCAGCACGGCCAACGTAATTGGGAAGGTAAGATTCACCCTGCTGGTCACATTCCCGTAGATGTATCCAAACGTGTCCGATTCCGTGTTCTGCTGTGAGTGCTTTTCCGTCTTTTGAAAGCCAAACTTGATCAGGAACCGGAAGAACTGATCCACCCGGAACGATCCCCTCAAATGGGCCCCATCCGAGGGTTGACTTCCGCCCAGCAGCCCCACCACGAAAAGCACCAACCCAGCCCTAATCCATCTCCCGGAAAATCTCATCTTGTCGTTCACCCCCACCCAAACCGAACCTTTCTCTTCAGCTACTTCCTGATGCAGCTCTAGATAGCACTTTGTCTTACTTCACAGCCCTCGGTGGCGGTCCTTCAGATTCAGCCTTGATTGATAAAACAGAATGATACACCCGCCCCCCAAATGGAATCAATCATATTTCTGCCAGCAAATCAGATCCCCACTCGATTGCCATCGCTAAGTTTTGTTTCACCACTCGCAACACTTGCACTCGGTTCCCGCGTGTCAACTCGAGGGCTTATAATTATTGCCCGTACGGATTAAAAGCGCTGCACTCGTTTTTTTTCTTTCACGGTTTCTTTGCAATCAAGCAAATTTACAACCTCGTCCACAGAAATCGCGTCGAATGTTGACTTTCTTTCTCTGACTGCTTGATGCACCTTTCTGTCAGCACACGAACGAATGAATGAATGAAAAGCTCGTGATGATGCGGTGATGTGTGTAAAAAGGGGAGTAGAAAAATATGAATGATAATGTGAAGCTCATGACAGCGCAAAAGGGACGAGGTTGAAAAACAAATAAGGCGGGATCGAACTATGCACTGTGCGAAAACGTTCGCTGGTATTCGAAGGATTTGTAAACCCAAAAAACTGGTGAATTTCAAGAGAGAATCTGAGAGATAGTTAAAAACAATGTACAGTCATTTTTCGTTTGTTGCACTAAACCTGTAGCCCTCCTGGTGAAAGACTTTCACTGATCGGGCTGAGTTCTAGCTGTGTTTATTTTTTGGATTTTATATCGCTTGTACCACTATAGGAACACATGTACCTATAATAGCACTATTTCCAATATCTGTTCCTATAAGTAGCACTAGTTTCGAGGCGTAGTCAAAACACAAACCAAATTCGTATATTATTAAAACTTTTTTTTTTCATCTAAAGCTTTTGAATGATGTAAAAAAGTTCTCAATTCTTTTATTATTTTGCCTAATGAAAAAAAGTGTCTCTTAGTAGTGCTACTATAGGAATACGCAAAGAATTATCAGCTATTCAAAATAATAATATTATTTGTTGTTTCAAAAAAAAAATACGCAATTCAATACAACTGGATGTACTGAGTTGAAATAATTTTAATTATTTTTGAATCAACAATAATCTACATCACTTTGAATGTAACATGCATTCATGTCAATAATAATTCTTGTTGTTCCTGATGTTTAGTTTTGCTTAATGTCAAATATTGAACATGTGAAACGCCATGTTTTTTTTTCTTTTGTGAAGTGAAAACGTGTTAAATAACTGTGAGCCTAACATACCGGGTGTATACAAGTAAGTTTTTTCTTTGTTTCTCGATTTTGTTTCCAATCTTTCTTAGTTATAGTCCAATCTTCCTAGTTATAGTCCACCCACAAACATTGTGAATGGAAACAAATTTGCAGAACTGAAGTTTGAAGGATAGGGTCCTAAAGCCCTGTCCAAATTTTAGTGCCAAACCCTTAAGTTTAGGCAAAAAACACATGTTTACTCGATTTTCTAATGTTTTCTTTTGGTTTAAGTCCAAAAAATATTTTTTTAGATTTTGTCAAACTTTTGGCTTAAACTCAAATTTTGTGTGTATTATGTTCAACGTGTCCGTTCCGAAATGTCAGATAGGAACAATCCCAGTGTTAAAACTAAAACCCCTGTGGTGTTTTTGTCGACTAAGCGAACGTCAAACATGATCTAAAGTGTCAAGGTTCATTTATGGACCAATTTTTAAAATTAAAATTTAAATATGATATAGCCATTATTTGAGCGGGAAAAATTGCTAGAGTAGTTACAGTAACATGCTCTTTCGTGTTATTAAATAACAACAAGATTTCATTAAAAATTTTAGGACCCAATTGCGAAGGTAATTCCGTCTATTAATATTTCATTAAGCCATATAAATAATGAAACACATATTTGTTTCAGGTGTAGTCATCAGCAAAATCTGAACGCTAAATAAGCCAATTGAAGCTAATCACCTTGAAATGTTAGACATGCAGAAATATGTGATTGAATAACTTTTTTTTTCTTTGAAATGTTTTTTTTAGAAAAATAATGAAAATTTTCGAAGCTTCAAACAAATAGAAATGTCAAATAATGCAAATGGATTTATTATTTAAACGGATAAAATAATCTTTGATTCAAAAAATAACATTGCGTTGTTTCAAAAACAAAATTTTTATTTCAAATAGAAAAATTTGTTGTTATAAAAACATATTTTTTTCAAACAAAAATCATACTTTTTTAAAACAAAAGTTATATTTGTTAAAACAAAAATTATATTTTTTGAAACAAAAATTATATTTTTTGAAACAAAAAATATATTCTTCAAACTGTTTTGTACGCGGTTGTCAAAATCAACAAAAAAAAATTGTTGAACCAAATTCGCAGTGTTGTTGAAACAATAAAAACCAATTATAGGCCGGCAAACTATACATATTTTTTTATTGAAATCATACAGAATTCATTTATATTTAAAATTGTTTTCTCTGCGTGAACAACAGTTCTACTATAGGAGATAGGGAGCTTAAATTTTAACGAAACTATTTATTTTGATCATTTTTTGAACAACACTAACTGCGAAGCTATGGTAGGGAGTCGGATCCTATTCTTGACACTTTTGACTGACTTCGACAGTTTTTGGCCATCGCACTGCAGAATAGCACCCAATTCTAATATGTTGTAGTTGGCCGACGGGCCATTCCTGGCACTTTTATTCGAGTTTGACGTTTCCTCACTACCGCCACCTAGTTCGCGGTTGGCCAAATGAAGTATTTTTAGCATTGGGTGTAAATGTTCACGTGACTATGTTTCAAATTGATAATTGTTCTAGTTGTTACGTCTGTTTGTCTGTGGTTCAAGGTATTCGGGGCCTTTTGATCGGCTACATCAGATAGTTTAGTGAGAAATGCGCTAAAAGCTAAATTTATTTTATTAGTTTTGGGTCCGGGTTTACATTTTTAAGTGGAAACTTACATATTTCGTCCGCAGTCCCTTTTTTGGCAAACAAATAATCTAATTTGCAATAATACACTCAGGCAAATAAACTATCGATAAACATAGGAACCCCTTATGAAAATTCGCCACAAGAAATCGGATTGAAATTCATAAATTTGCCTTATGAAACCAGAATTAGAAAACAAAAAACGTTTTCGCGGCAACCTGGAATCGAACCAAGGACCTTGCGATCGATAGACCCGAGCGTACACCACGCGCCTATCGACGCCTTGATGTGAGTAGATGCTGAAACGATACACAAAGCGTTCGTACTGCAATAACCGTTCCACCTTTCATAAGGCAAAATGTATGAAATTCGATAGTCCAGTTCGCTGCGTGTACAACTTGCTTTTGCCCTGAAATCCAACCTATAAACTTTACAAAATTTCACACAAGTGTAATGACATACTTTTATAGATTATCACCAGGTTCTATTATTCGCTGAATCATACAACCCTGTACTAGGGTTCATCAGTTTAGTTCAGATACTTTATATTTTCAAATAGTCTACTTACAATAAGTTCAATATAAGAATAAATGCTTCCTCAATCAATCCAATTTCCAAATTAATCGTTGGTCACTCTCCTGCTATGTCTGTGGTATCAACCTATATCAGATCTAAAACCATTAGGAATTAAGGTCACACGCTTTCAAGTGCCATTCGCAGATGTGATGACAGCTGACGAATCTAGCACGCCGCGTTTATGTTGAGGGGTATTCAAAGCGTCGCAAAATTCCCCGTAACAGCCACAATATGCGTCGTAGTGAAGTGTTTCTTATTGCAAAGTTTCAGACAATTCGGCCGAGAATAACTCCCCATGCCGAAGTGAATCGTGGAAGTGCCCAAGTATAGCTCTGCTGCCTACCTAGATAAATAGCCCCTAACCTTCATATCAAAAAGATGGTGCAAAGATTTATATCAAAACGGTTGTAAAAAGACAGTAGTGGGACTAAAGGGGATAAAATAAAAAGCTGAAATTTGGCAAATCGACTAAACTATAGGCGATCTATCCAAAAATAGCGCATGTCGTTTTTATCGAGAAAGATACACTTCATTCCATAGTTCAATCTACTGGTATTGCTGTTTCCGTTTGACATGCAAATCTTGTCAAACTGGGCTTTAAATGGGTAACACAAAGTTATCAAAGGATACTTAGCAACCACGATCCATATCACCGCCAACCTAGCGAAGGAAACCAATCGTTAATTTCGCCTTCCTTGTAAAAAATCTTACCGCGTTTGGTGTCCCCGCATTTTATATTTTTTGTTTTCAAACGCACACAGCAATACATCACAACTATTGTTCCCGGTTCCAGAGCAGGGTTATTTTCAACCGGAAAGGAAATAACCATCGAAATGCCAAATTTCAACCGAAAGTTAAGCCACAGATAACAGATGTTTATGCTAGAACAAAAATCTTCTGAAAAGGTGTAAATATTTAAACTGAAACACGTTGAAATCGCTAGCGCCGCCACACTGCGTATTGCGTCAAACAGTTTAAAATTACCGTTATTTATCTTACACAGTTTTACCACAGATAACAGACGTTTAAGTCCGATTGTAAAACTGTGTAAGACAAATAACGGTCATTTTAAACGGCAACACAAGTAGCAATAAATAAATTCTGGAAGCGCTTATGTGCACCCAAGAAGCCTCGTCTGATGCGCTGCTTAGCGCTACGGCTCGCCATCGGAATCCAAGTTGTAAAACAACTGCTTAGTAGTGAAGAGCCTCTGAGAGTTACAATTTCGATCCCCGTCGAAAAATGTTGTTATCACTTCATTCATTGCGCTGAATTTTAAACAGCACATGTGATGGAGCGCATGAGATCGCATTGAGACACATCTCAAGAAAAATGAGGCGTACCAAAATGAGGCGTACCAAAATGAGGCGTAGGTATCTCGTTCGCTGGCAAGCAACTCTATACATGTCACTTAACGGCAAACGTCATTGTCACATGTCACAAGTGTTATAGATGAACAAATTCTTCAAAAACTTCAAACACGTCCCTATCACTACCTCAGCACCAACTCCTGTCAATCCTGTAAGGAAGTAATAAGGTGCAATCAAATTATCTATTAATGCAACATCGTATGATTAGCAGGCTTTGAGAAATGTGAACACGTAAACGGACAAACAAACAATCTCTCAGATATTGCTCTAATTTTGGATCGCACAGACGCCTCTCAATTTACTGGCGTAGTTGGTAGATCAAAGGTAAAAACAAATAGAAAATTTCTATCAAAAATGGGGTTTCTAGACAAAGACAGAAATCCTATGAAATAACTAAGAACAGTAGTCTCCGACGGACATGGGCGGAGATGAACGATTTTTGATGAAAAAGGCATTCGTGGAAAGGAAGGGCTCTGACGGACAAAGACAGAGTACCGAAAACTGGATTCTGACGGAAATGGGCAGGAATCCACAACATAACTGGTCTCTTATTAGACAGATTGTGATTACAAGTAAAAATCAATAATATTTTAAGCGATTGAAGAGGATTACAATCAAGAAATGATTGAAATGACTGTAATCCTGAGAGAAAATAGTAGTAGTTTCGAGTTTCATGGCCAGCAAGCTTATCGATATAAAATAATGTTGGTATGAAACTACCTAAACCACTGAAAGCATACGCTTCTAGCAGCGAAATAGTAGTAATAGAAGCAATCAGTGTAATTTTGTTTGTATCGTAAGATAGTCTAGCGTTGACATACTAGGGCTAGGCAGGGTGTGAAATCCAGTTACTTTTGGATGTCAATACAACTCTACACTGAGGCAAAAAACTTAATAATTTCTTAAGGTATAATTATGATTTGGCGCCACAACGATTATTGTTGAATTTTTAAGTTTTACTTATGATTTTGGAAAAGAATTTCCATTACTAAATTTAATAAGTTAATCAATGAAAATCAATAATAAACGCAATGATTATTGCCGAATGAAAATATCAATTATCAACAATAGAAGCCTTTTCTTTCAGGCGTGCTCAAAATTGACATGTTTATTACCATGTGGTCTGTTTTCGGATTAACTTGTACCCAACATCGAAAGTGGAGCAGTTCTTATAGCGATTGCTTTGAATATTATTTCAAGTAATGGTTCCTGAATAATTCACAGCTCTCACTTATTGAAACTTATGATCTCATTTTTGAAATGGTTAAGCGTTCAATGATACCATAATTTGGGTTGGTTCATAAGTCATGATTTATGGAAAACCTAAGTATTTTTTGCCTCAGTCTATATATATATATATATATATATATATAATCCTGGGTTTGCTGGCGGTTCGGGCTTTTTTAAAAAAACACTTAACTGATTTTCCTCACTAAATCACTTTATTACTTAAGCCGAAACGCAATGAAACACGGATAAAAAATAAACTGAACACCGGTCACGGTCAGTCCGGTGGTTTTGTAGAATTGAACTGCTGACCCTAGCAATTCCGGCTGTTGGGCATAAAGGTGTTGACGTTGCATAGCACGTGGCAGTGGTCCGATCCAAAGGTGATGACGGTGCATGTGACGTTGCACCTGTGGTGGCTGGTTCATGTCGTGACTCCTCCGGGGGTGAAGAAGTGTCGTCCTCGATACTCAGCTCCTGGTTACCATGTCCTGGTGATTTGGTTTCAGCTTCCTTTGGTGGGTTTTCCTCGATGTCCTTTTGTGGGTAAACCTTAATGAATGAAGATAAGGTAAAGGGTGAAGAATAGTAGAGTCGACATCAGAGCGGTTCCTCCTAATAGACTCCATTTCCAAATCTGGTCGGTTTCGTGTTGAAGGAGATACTTTTTCCAGTTTGCGTCTGTTCAAAAGGGTGGCTTTTCTATTTTTGCAACGTCATGATTTTTGCCAAATCTCGCTGTTATCTGCAGATTGTGTAATGCTCCTTGAATAGACTCGCTTTCACTTATTTTTTCGGTAGATGTGAAATTTTGGTCCATAAATTCGATTGTACAATTTGAGAACGATACTATAAAATTTCCAGATAAGTATCTGTCGCTAGGACCCGCAATTTGAGCGTAATTCTTGGTTTTTGCATTTGAGATAAAGAATTTTGTTATTGGTTATTAGTTTGGTTGTAGTTTCTGCGTTGATTTCCATTAGACCATTGTGGCTCAGTTCCCATGATGAGTGGATAAATACACAGATCCTTGAATTCTTTGATAAAACTGTGTCTTTGGACGTAGTCGTCTGGTTTTGCAGTGGTGAAGAGTTGTTTTGCTTGTTTGATAAGGAATTGAGGGTAAGTCTTAATAATCGAATCATTTTGACTCAATGGGTGGATTCGCATGATTGTCGATTCTTCTGTCTCCAATCTGGAACATGTAATATGTAGAGTAAAGTATTTCGGCTAGTTGCCATTTTTGGTGTAACAAAATTGAGTGCTTCTTCCGGGATGTCTAGCTGGACTCCTTGATTTCTGAGTATATCCTTGATCAGATGAATTTCTTTGCCAGATAAACATTCTGCTGTTTGTGACGTGCATTTTAGAAAGAGTATCGCTTCTTGAACGCTTGTTAGAATTTTGTTGAGTGTATCTATGTTCAGTATGGTGGTGATGACGTCAAGTTCATCGAGAATGATTTGATTGATTTGTTGTTTTTCGATTAGTTCGTTGATGGTGGTTGTAAGTTCCAAATTCTTTTGCCGATTTGGTGATTAATTTTTACTTGATGATTATTTTCGTTGACAAGTTCATTGAGGCTTCTGTCGATTATCCGTGGGTCTTGAGCATCTGGGCTGCCCGCTATCCACTTCCACGCTGTGCCGATGATGTCCCATCTTTTGGACCGTTTGTGCGATATTGGGTTTGATTTGCATAAAATTAGAGTACAATTCTCGTATCTTGTATTTACTAATTTCAAATAAAGCGTTATTATTTTGTTTACGATACACCAAATTTGTGAGTTGATTGATAGTAATTTCTATGTCTGTTAGGTTGATCGGGTGTACAACTCGGATATTTCCTGTCTGAATTCTACATAGGCTGTTTTTTGCATCATTATCAAATCATTATGAAGATTCCTGATAGTTAGGTCTTGACATGAGATGTTTGTGAGAATGAGGGTGAATGTGATAAAGTAGTGAAGCATCTGGAAGCAAAAGTTATAAAAGTAAATGGTGTTACATTTTTTTCGTCTTTTGATTTTGTTTTTATGTCTTTTAATGTGACGGTTGTTTTTGAATGTTCTGTCTGTGACTTCATTTGCATTTGTTTTTATTGGCTCTGGGTTGAGTCTTTGTGCGAATATTTGGAATAACATAAACTTCTTGCCCATCATTTATAATTGGAGGGTCTTCCTTATTAGAATTTTGAGAAATCATTTGTTTTTGTGCTTTACCCATGTTCAATTTTGCTTTAAGGAATAGCTCTTGGGCGTCTCTTATAATTTCTTCCGGGTTAACAATATTATTCTGGTTGAACAATATTTCATTTGGAGTATATTTAGTTGAAGAGTGTACAGAGTTGTTATATAATGCAACGGATAATTTTACAATTGATTTTGTACCCATTCCTCTGAATTTGTGCTTGTTGGTATTAAAAATTTCTATTATAGTAGAATGTGTACGCTCTATTTGTCCATTCGATTCTGACGAAGCGGCGTAATGAATTTGTGCCCCTAGCTGGCTAAGGAATTTCTTAGTTGAATGATTGAAAAGTGGTTTCCATGGTCGGTGACAATTTCTCTGGGTACTCCAAAGGAGCTGAAATATTTTCCTAGTGCTTTCTGGCACATGTACAAGATTTTTTCGATTTCAAAACTATTAACTGTAAATGTTTTAGAGAATGAATCTATTAGAGATAAGAAGCTGCATTTATCCATGATGAATATGTCCATGTGGACTCTATCTAATGGTTTTTCTGTTATTGGCCTGGGTGAAATTTTATGTTAAATGGTCTGCGTTCATATTTGTGAGTATTGCATATTTCACATGAGTTTATAAAGGTTCTGATTTTTGAGTAAATATTTGGGAAAAAATATGATCTTTTAATTTTGGCTTCGACTTCAGTTATACCTCGGTGAGCTCTATTGTGTTCATTTATTATTATTTGATTCTGTCTTTCTTCATTTTGCACGTCTTCGACCATATTGTTAGTAAAAACGAAATGACCTTTTTGATTGAAGTTTTCTTTAAGGACTCCCTGTACCGTCTGGATAAGATTTTCTGGTGCCATAAGGGCTGTTTGTCTACCATTGTGGAAGGTTTTCAAAAGATGTGTGATATTTTCTTTTGTGTAGGTTTTCTGAGATACTATTGTTCTATGGTAGTTCTGGAAAAGGGTTTCTTGGATAATAGTATCTATACGGGAAATACGGAATATTATCTGATTTTTGAAATAATTTAAAGGGCGTTCCGTGAAATGAATATAGTTATTAGCTGAATCATCAGCTGAGTGAACAGTTTGGGAATCAAGGGAATCATGGGATTCAGGGGAGTTATTGGCAATGGAATTTTGGGAATCAAGGGAATCATGGGATTCAGGGGAGTTATTGGCAATGGAATCTGCATCATCTTCAAGATCTTCGGAACCTGAAAAATAAGGAATTTCATCATTATTGGTTTCATTAATATTTACTTCAACAGGCATTCTGCTTAGTGCATCTGCTACTACATTTGATTTGCCTTCTCTGTACTTGACTTCGTAGTCATAATCTTCCAGATCTAGGCGCCATCGCAAAATTTTTTGATTTTTCTCTGAACTTTTTAATAAAAGTCAGAGGTTTATGGTCAGTTACTAAAGTAAATTTAGTCCCGTAAAGATATGGTCTGAATTTATTCACGGCCCATATGATTGCCAGCGCTTCCTTTTCGTTGGTAGCGTATCTGGTTTCTGCATCGTTTAGTGTTCTGGATGCAAAGGCGATTGGGCGTTCTATATTGTCTTGTATCTGAGATAGAACTGCACCTAATGCATATCCTGAAGCATCTGTTGTTACGATGAAAGGCTTATCAAACTGGGGAATAGAACTAAAACTTGATCTGTGGCAATTATCCCTTTGAGCGTATCAAATGCTGTGTGATACGATGAATCATTTATATTGATTGATGAATCTTTCTTGAGATATTTGGTCATAGGTCTAGTTATTTTTGAAAATCCTTAATAAATCTTCTGTAATAACCTACTAAACCCAGAAACTGTTTAATCTCTTTCTGCGTTTTTGGTAGAGGCCACTTCAGAATTTTATCTATTTTTTCGGGGTTAGGTTTGACACCTTCATTTGAAATTATATGCCCTAGAAATTTCGGTCTCTCGCTTGAGAAATTCACACTTATCGAGTTGGATTTTTAAGTTGAAATCCGATAAGCGTTTCAGGATAAGGCTAAGATTTTCTAAATGGTCTTTTAGATTATATCCGATAATAATTATGTCATCAAGATAGACATAACATTTGGTGCCGATATAATCTCCTAGGATATTGTTCATTGCTCTCTGGAATGTAGCAGGAGCATTCTTTAGGCCAAAGGGCATTCTCGTGAATTCAAATGTCCTTTGTCCGTTGAAAAAGCTGTTTTTTCTATGTGGGCAGGATCCATCGGGATTTGATGGAAACCAGACTTTAAGTCGATCGTTGTGAAGTACGATGACTTTCCCGAGGCTATCCAGAATATCCTCTATTTGAGGCATAGGGTTATCTGTCGTCAATAGTGAGCTCGTTCAGCTTCCTATAATCTATTACGACGCGTACCTTTCTTTTGCCTGACCGCGTCCAAGTTTTTTCGGTACTACCCATATCGGTGAAGAGTATGGGCTTTTCGAAGGCCTAATGATGCCATTGTCTAGCATTTCTTCAATTTGCTGTTGGATATCGCCTTTAAAGTGGTGTGGGTAGCGATAGTTTTTTGTATAAATGGGAAGAATCGTTTGTTGTTATAATTTTATGTTTTGTAGCTGACGTACATGAAAGTTTTTCTCCTTTCTTTTGGATCACTTCTTGGTGTTTGAAGAGAGTGCAAAGCAGTTCTTGTTTCTCTAGTTTCGAAAGATGATTTGTTCTAATTATAGACTCTATATCAATTTTTGGAAATATGTTGAGAGTCAATCTTTTCTGGGAGAATTGTTTTCAAAATTGTTTACTGTCAGTTGAAGTTTTGGAAGATTTTCTATGTTTTTGGTTGCAGAAATAACATGGATGGTCGATTTATTATTATGTGCCTTTATATAGTCCTGGTTGAATGAAAACTTTTTTATGAAGTTTTTGGTATGTGGGTACCAACCAGTCTCCGTTGTTCATTGTATCAATAGTTATGAAATGATTGTAAAGTTTTTTTGGCAGGGTAGAATTTTGAGTATGAAAATTGTTTATCCCTTAACGTAATGGTTTCCATTCTCATAGTTGATTTGTGCTTTAAAGTTTTGCAAGGGATTCTGACCCCCAGAATTCCATCAAAAAAATAATGAAATTTCATTACGTAAAATTGCAAAGGTTTAAACGTATTTCCGAAAAGATCGAGTTCTCCCTTTCGAAGTGACGTTGTTGACTCCGCAAACATTACTGATTTGTGTATTTCGGTACGGTTTTAACGGATTCTATTATGTTTGGTGAACATAATATTTTTGTTTGCCCCAGTAATCGATTAATATTTTTAACTGCTTTTTTGTTTTAGGATGATTCAGTTTTAAATATGGGAGGTAAGTTAGGTTGTTTTTTGTGTAGGGTTGACCAAGTGAAAATTTAGATCTAGATCTACTTCTTCATCAGATTCAGTTTCTGAATTTAAATGTGATTGAGTTTCCTCTTCTTCCGCTACATGATTATATATGGTTAACCGACTCCGAGTAGTTTTTATGTCCATTGGTTCAGTTGTATCTTTATGTTCGGTTTTTTATAAAAGGTTTCTTATTTTGATTGAAATTTGATGATCCTTGGATTTATTTTTCAAATATTTTGTTTTTGTTGAATTTTTGGTCTTGATTCAGGTTTCGAGCTACAACTTGTTTAGATTTGAATTTGCATAAGAATGCGTATGCATCCTCAATATCCTTTGGTCGTGCAGCTTGTGCATAACCAAAGTACGGTTCTGAGAGTCCAGATATAAAGGCTGCTAGCGCATCCTCTTCAATGAACTCGTTAATGGCGTCCCAATGATTTTTGTATGTATCTTTTTGTTTGCTAGAGTCTTAATATTTTGAATTATTTCTTTGGATTTTTTGTAGTAAATATGGATAGACATGTCTTCGGTCATTTTACAATGCCATAATTGGCTCTTGTATGTTGACAATTCGTGTCTATCTCCCAACGCGTTCGTCAATATTTCTTTTAAATCTTCAAATTTGTCCGGATTTCCGGCTAAGCAAAGAATGTCTTTTGCTTTGCCTTGGACTTTATTAGATACCGCAGTAAAGTACATTCTAAACTGCTGAGCTGATACATGTGGTTTTAATACATTAAGGGTTTCTTCTGCTGTTTCCAGCCATGAACTTAATTGTTTTCTATTGCCGTCAAATATGGGGATCATTTTGATCGGGTCTGGAATTTTGAATAGCTGGTCGATGTTACTTATAGGTTGATGTGCGATAACGTTTTCTTGAGTTTGATTTGTTTGCGTTTGAATTTGACTAAAATACGTGGCATGTTCTGTTTGTTGTTTTGCCAGTGCCTCCATCATCTGCATCATCGTTTGCAGTTTGGCATTGACTTCTTCCATATTGTTGTTGTCGTTTAGAGAAAGGATTTCTAGTGAAGGGATGTTCTTTATTGGAATATGTGCTAAGTCTCCCGAATCGGTAGACTCAGAGCTGTCTGAATCTGAAGACACGCACGCGCTGTTTCTAATTTTAGATAACAAGTGGTGAGTTTGCTTCAGACTGTTTCTTACTTTATGCTCCTTTGGCATGACATGCACTTAGAAGATAAAAGCAAGCTATAGTTTTGTTTGTTTTGAGCCGTACGATCTCTCGGAACTCGTATGACTCCCGAAATGTAATTCTCTTAGAACTTCACAATTTCGGTTGGAGGGGAAGCTCTCTTAGAACTCTTCTCACTCCAGGGGTTTAGCAAATTTTAATTTCGTAATGAGTTCGAGCCTTTCTCTTAGAACGGGCTTCAAACTCACGGAAAAATAAAACGCCAACCTAGGCGATGTTTTCACTTTCACTCGTATTTCGGTGTGGAATAGAGGATAAAGAAAAAAACACTCACCTTGCAATCGTTGTGCGTGGGTTCTCTCGACGTCCAACTTCACGCGGTGGAACCTCAACTCCGCTGCACCCTCGATGTTAGCGAATGCTTTCGCGGGTTCACTTCGATTCTGGCTGGTAGACCAGAGTCACTACACTGTTTTTCGCGAAATTGTTTTTCGAGCACTGCACGGCTGCGCCAATCCTGGGTTTGCTGGCGGTTCGGGCTTTTTAAAAAACACTTAACTGATTTTCCTCACTAAATCACTTTATTACTTAAGCCGAAACGCAATGAAACACGGATAAAAATAAACTGAACACCGGTCACGGTCAGTCCGGTGGTTTTGTAGAATTGAACTGCTGACCTAGCAATTCCGGCTGTTGGGCATAAAGGTGTTGACGTTGCATAGCACGTGGCAGTGGTCCGATCCAAAGGTGATGACGGTGCATGTGACGTTGCACCT
>NW_018736151.1:0-42999 GCF_002204515.2 Aedes aegypti | reverse complement strand
AAGTTAAACCCCAGATATCACCAGTAAGTTAATTGGAAAGAGGCTTCCTTTCGCTCGGTCAATCTCGTTTTTCACTTCCAGTTGAAAATTCTTGCTGAATATAAAACCACCCACTAGTTTAAATCATAGAATTTCAAAACCGGGAAAAGCCTACTGTTTGGCCTGCTTATTCCTCTATTGTCTCGTGAAGTGTATAGTTTTCCTTTCGAGCCAAGGCACGCCTTCTACATCTCGAACAAAAGCAATTAACCCGATTAAGTATCGATAATAATCCCACCCACCGAAAGCGCTTCCCAAACCGGCAGCCGGAGGAGAAGGGCAAATGATGTTGCTAAGTAAGAGCATCTTCCGTTCGGCTTGACCGAGAAATACAGTGGAAAAGCGCTTCCGAGAACAAAGAGATAATTTAAACACATCAAAGTTGACCCGAGCGGCTGACGATGATCGTTCCATTTTTCATGTTGGAAATTGATGTAGGCGTGAAAGGCATACAAACTTCGGATGAGACGCTTAAGTTTAGTCAACCGAGCTAAACGAAAATTGACGATATCTGATCTCTGGCAGCCGCAGCAGCACACTATTGTGGTTTAATCTCGGGCTGCTTCCTCCTGAATGTTGGCTGCTCCTTTGTATGCAAGGAGCCTACCTGCCTGAAGTGGACAACTGAGGACCGGAAGCTCCTTAGGGACCGTAACGAAGGGTGATAGTAAACGCACTTTCAAAGAAGGACGTACCGTACAACGAGGTGGTTTTGATAACGCGGATAACTTTAGAAGTGCGGGTGTCATAATATACTCAGTGAAATAACAAGATTTCTATTTATATGATAAGAGAAATTAATACAAAACTAAAAAGCATTAACAGTGATGTATTTGAGCGAGCGTTCAATTTGCGTTCCAGAAAAATGAACTGAACTTGTCGAACTCTCAAACAGAACGCACGTTCTGTTCAGAACATAAAACTTTAACTAGGCTTTGGTTGCTCGATCGACGAACAAAGTTCAATTTTCGACTTGTGATTTGATTGGTTGATTGTTAGATTCAATTAATTCTTCCGAATGTCGGTTTACTTACGCCCTTCAATAATAATATGTATATCTTTGTTTTATCGCTCTGCAATGATACTATACAACTTAATTCATGCCCTTTTGAAAATTATCTAAAATTTTGAAAAAACCTCAGAAGCCAATACCGGCATTGAAAGAGAAAAACAAATTATTACTAACTAATTGCGAAAAAGCTCAAAAACTTGCTATGCAGTTTGAAAGCGCGCACAAAATTTAGGACTTACTAGTCCAATTGAAAATCAAGTTACTCAGGACTTTGAAGATATTCTCAATCAAGAGAACGTTTTCGAAAATTCCTGGGGGACTGATTTGGAAGAAGTGAGAACTATTATTAAAAAAAATCAAAAATATGAAAGTTCCTGGCGATGATGGAATTTTCTACATCCTCCTCAAGAAACTTCCAGAAAGTATCTTATCATTCTTAGTTGATATATTTAATAAATGTTTTTAATTAGCATATTTTTCTGACAAATGGAAAAACGCTGAGTTTGTACCAATTTTCAAACCAGACAAAAATCCTGCAAAAGCTTCTAGCCATCGTCCAATCAGTTTGCTTTCCTCCATCAGTAAACTTTTTGAAAAGGTCATTTTGAACAGAATGATGGTCCACATCAACGAAAATTCAATTTTTGTCAATGAACAGTTTGGATTCCTCCAAGGACATTCGACCACTCATCAACTTTTACGTGTAACAAATTTGATACATTCCAACAAATATGAGGGCTATTCCACTGGTCTTGCTCTTCTAGACATAGAAAAAGCATTCGACAGTGTTTGGCATGAAGGCTTGATCGAAAAACTTGAAAACTTTAATTTTCCAACATACATTGTTAGAATAATCCAAAGTTATCTGTCAAATCGTACACTTCAGGTTAACTATCAGAACTCCAGGTCTAAAAGACTCTCTGTAAGAGTTGGTGTTCCTCAAGGTAGCATTTTGAGACCGATATTATACAATATTTTCACATCTGACTTACCTGAGTTACCTCAGGGATGTCAAAAATCTTTGTTTGCGGATGACACAGGCCTCTCCGCCGAAGGACGAAGCCTGCGTGTCATCTGTAGTCGACTGCAAAAAAGTTTGGATATATTTCCTTCATACTTGCAAAAATGGATGATTTCTCCTAATGCTTCCAAAACTCAACTAATAACATTCCCACATAAACCAAAAGCTCTTTATTTGAAACCTTCAAGTAAACATGTTGTCACGATGAGAGGGGTTCCAATAAATTGGTCAGATGAAGTTAAGTATCTAGGGCTCATGCTTGATAAGAATTTAACTTTCAAAAGTCACATTGAGGGCATTCAAGCGAAATGTAATAAATATGTAAAATGTCTTTATCCCCTTATTAATAGAAAATCAAAACTTTGTCTTAAGAACAAGCTTTTGATATTCAAACAAATTTTCAGGCCAGCCATGTTGTATGTTGTACCAATATGGACTAGCTGTTGTAATACCAGAAAGAAAGCTCTGAAAGAATTCAAAAAAAAAAATTTGAAAATGATTCTGAAACATCCTCCCTGGTATAGTACCAATGAGTTACATTGGACATGTTGAAACATTGGAACAAATGTCCAATAAAATCATTAATAATTTCAGGCAAAAATCGTTACAATCTTCTATTGCCACGATTAATGCGTTATAGTTTAGGTTGAGTTAGGTTAAGAAAATTCATAGCGTTTTTTTCTCTTATAAGCAGGTGAAATCAACTCACCTGTAAATAATGTGAACTGCTTCGGCAAATGAAATGTAGTATTTTGTTAACAAAATGTCAATAAAATCTTAAATTTGTTTTACCAAATTAGGATGATAGTGTTGTCTAATAACACAGAACACCTAGATATAAGAAATGAATGTAATGTTTGAAATGATACTATTAAAAAAATTCAAATAAAAAAAAATCCATTTAAAATCCATTTAAAAAAATCTTTATGCAATCTTCCAACTGTAATTGATAACAGAGATACTTGTTCAACAAAGATAAAATAAAAATCTTTAAAACAGAACGCAGAAATAATCAGTTTTTTTTGTCAAAAAACTGTCAAAATTACTCCGTTTTACGTTAGGGTAGAAGCACCGGTTTTGGCCATAAGCCAGTTGTAGCCATAGTGGATTATATACCGTTTTACATAGCTAATCAGCATGAAACCTTTTGTGTTCAGAAGATCACATTCAAATGATAGAGCAACATTCATTTACCCGTCAGAATTGATGAAAAACATAAGTAAAACAATTTATTTTTCTTATAATTCTAACTCCCATAAACCTTTTTAGCCAGGGTACTCCTAATTTGGCCACTCCTATAGGTAATCAATATGATTGGACAATATAGGAACTAAAGTTAAGTCTATGGCTGAAACTGGTTCTGGTGGCCTATATTGACCAACGAGATTTTCAAAGCGAAAAAATGGTTTTAGCTCAGTTTCAATATTTTTCATACATAAATATGGATTGAAAGCTTGTTTTTGACATATTTGTAGTACACATACGACTTCCCATATAAATTTGATTGACATTCTCTCTTAGGCTGGCCAAAACTGGTGCTTTTACCCTACTGATTTTGTCGAGATTTTAATTCCAAATGATAACATAATAAAAAGTTGTAAAATAGTGATCAACTTTTCCCCAGACTACGGTACATTCGAAACGGGGTTGTTATAACAGCTCTTTCCAAGTTTGGTTCGATGAAACACGCTATCTAGCTACATGCACCCAAACGGATTATCTGCATTCGTAGGCTCTTGGGAAGTCTTCATCATCAGCATCAGTCCGAACATCCGGCGTTTCCGGTCGGACAGAGAATCATTTGCTGTTTGGCACGTGTTGAGAAAGAGAAACCACATCGTTAGTGCAATGTTGTACTGGTCCTGCTGTAACGGTCGCAGTCGTACAGTGACTGACAGAAACAAAAATCCGTTACGTGCAAAATTACGAAGGATTTATGGTTCAAAAAACTACGTCATTTTTCATTTATGTGATGCCGAGCTCACTGATTTTGAATGGGGGTTAGTCTCAAAAACTATTGCATATTAATGGCCTTGATTGTCCAATTCTGTCAGTCCCTGTACCAATGACAGGAGTGTGATGATGGCTCGAAAGGGTCAAAGTTTGTAATGAATTTGGGATTGATGCGGTATGGGCCCAGAACTTGTATATGTACAGAGTGAGAACCGCACGAGATTGTATTGACGTCAGCTCCGAGCAATGAGTTAGTTCACCACGCTTCGAAAGATACTGGATAATCCAATTATTCCGAGTTGCTTTCCGAGAAATTGGCATATCGCATCGAACGTTGATATCGTTTGAAATGGTTTTCTTGTGCCTTACAGGCTTGGTTTCAGACGTTTCAGAATGATTCTGTTTTTTTTTATGAATGCAAGACTGACTTGCACAAATAATTGCATTGAGGTTAAGCTTCTGTTTATGTCAAAAAGGTGACAGTTCCTCGGGCTCATATTGGCGCCAAACTAAAAATTGTTGCCAATTTTCGAAATTATAAAGGATTTTCAATTTTTCACTGTTTTGGAAAGATTATTTTATTCAGTTATACTAAAAAATATTAGAAACTTCAATAAGAACACATTGCGGGGAGGGGTTATTGTGAAAAAGGTCAAAAATAGCTAAATTTTGAACATTTGGTTGCTTTTATCGGCAGCCTATTGAATGTACCAATAAACATGTGGAAATGTTGATTAAATAAATGAAAATTGCTCCCTTATAAAATCAGTTACTCATCAATACAATTTGTGACATGTTCATTGAAAAAATAAGATTGCTCCTCAAATAGCTTCAGTGGTATCGGCAAAACCCACGAATTCAAACGAATGCATCATAAGTATAAAAGCATGTGAATACAATGGTACTAATAGTTTGTGAAGCAATCCCTCATAAAATATATATTTTATGCATATAAAATTCAAAATAGGCAGTTATAAAAAAATTGATGGAGACGGAAATTGTCTGATCCGATCAATGCTAGATGAAATGGAAAGAGTTGATCAAAATTACTCTATGTTAGATTACAATGTAATGAAGTTCAGAAACAATATTGCTAGCAACAGTAGAGAAAAATTCAACTTTTACCTGTATAGCATATTGAAAGGCATCTGCGTCATCTTTATTAACAGAAGGCCATGATTTCTATCCCAAGACCATATCCAGCTTTTTACGCTAGACATGCCATAAACTTTGAATCACCCCTATATGACATTCCTTGCCCACACTATAATTTTTTATAGTTGGATCGTAGCAATCTTTGTAGTGAAGCAATTTTTTGATGTTGTCGAACAACAAATATATTCGTGTTTCCAGGATACAGAATCCCAAAAGAGTTTCATATTTTATATTCTTTTTATATTTTGTGGTTTACTCTTATGCTGATGTTATTTATTTTAGGTGGATAAAACAGCATCAGTTGATGCAAAATTTATAAAGTGAAAAAGGATTTTAAAATACAAAATCAAGTCTGAACCTGAATATTTGCCAGTGTTTCTTTTTAATCGACCAAAACAAACTAATACGAAATGTCATTAGTTGTCCCGATTTTACTGTATATTATGGCGTGATAGGTAGATGGGAATAAATGGCAAGTCCTACGTTATTCGCAACTGCGTAGGGTACTGTTTGCTTCACTGTTACCAATGCTTGGTCAAGCAAGTTTGTGAGATAAAAATACCTATTAAAATTAGGGAGAGCATTATTGGATGGGCTGGCGAACCCAAGAAAAAGAAGACGAAAGTCGTAGCTTGGGATATGAGGACGTAATGCACAGGGCTTTCCGTGGACCTCAGAAAATTTTTTTTAAATTTTTTATTGATGTATGGGAGAAAGCAGCTAGTTTCTATTCTCTTAGTTTGTTGGGATTTAAGCAAATATATGTATCTATCTAAATGTATTATTTCGATACCCGATTATTGAAAATAATTGGAAATCATGCGGATTTAAAATTTGACCGCCAGATTAAAGCATAGGAAAGTGTACAATTTGCACTTTTCTAAATTTTCCAGAATGTTAAAATAATGAGCCTTCTATAACACCGATTATCGCCCATTCGTTAGCGAAGAACAGTGATGTGACGATATTTATGTATCTTTGCCTGTTCGCTTCAATCTCGTCATCCAAATAATCTATAATTCATTCACACCAGAAGAATTGTGTTGAATCCTAATAATTGAATACCTAAAATGATACAAAATAATTAATAATTATAAGAAAATGGTTTATAATATAAAATTGAATACGAAGATGTTGCAGATTCACACATTAGCAAGAGAAAATTAATGACAGTTCAATCAACAAAATAAAGTCATTGCCTGCTAAGACCTCGCTATAAAACCTGTGGGCAAAACATGTCAAAATTAAATCATCCCTTGTTGTTTTACAGCCAGCGTAAAAAGCTGGATATTACGCAAAAATCCCTAAATGTTCACGAAACATATTCTATAGCCACCTGTCACAAGGACGTGGTCAGAGCATCTCACGATGTTGTGAAAAAAAAATCGATGTCCGCCTTTTTCACAGCCAGTCACAAGAAATGTCCTCCTTTCCAAAATTTTCATCTGGTAAGCCTATCTGCGAATGAACTAAAAAAAATAATCGGATTTAATGATTTAACTTTCAAGATTTGGGCACATCTTTTTTATGCGAAATTGCCCGTTCCACCCTGGAGAAAAACGAACTTCCGTTTCTCTGGGTTTGGAATTTTTTCTCATATTGGTCATGGTTTGATCTATGATCTCCATACAAACTTCACCTCGTTTAGCCCCTTCCCAGGAGTAGTAATGGATTACACTCAAATTTTCACCGTTGCTATTTGGGAGGTGTAGCTTAAGATGTTTGAAGTTTGATCTTTATGGGTCACCCTAATCTTTATTTGTATATATTGAATCTAATTACCAAACTTTACCTTGATTTTTTGGTTGAAGGGCCAGGTATGTGGCGGTGCTTATTTTAAGCTGAGAGAGGCTCGCAAAGAGGAAAAATTTCAACGTCATATGCAGCCTAGATTCCGCTCTCATGAAACTTTAAATGCAGCCAGTCGTTTACGGCTGAAAAAGTGAAAAGTATTGTATTCAAATTAAAGTGTCATTGAAAAGCTCAGGCAACGAAGTAATTTTTCCAAAGATGCTGATAAATTTAAACACACGACTGGTTATTTCTAATGTCTGTTACGTTTAGTGGCATGAAATTCAATTCAAAAGTCTATTTATGCTTAGGCGTGATGCAAACGCAATATTTTTTGCTGAGATGTTCAGTTCATGTGAGGGTTTTAACGGCTTGGTCCATGATTAATTGCCCATTGCACGGTGACGTCATCAGAAAAGCGCTCTCTTTCCCGCCTTCGGGAAATCTGAAAACAACAGGGCCAGTATCTGTCAAAGATTACAGGTACTGGCACCATCGTTTTTAAGTTTTGTTTAAGAGCGAAAGAGAGAGAATTCGCCGTGAAATTTATGTAAACACAGAGTGAAATAAAAAACACTCAAGCAGAATAACTCAGAAATCACAGAAAAAGAAGACCGTCTTTGCGAGTCTCGATTTTTAGTAAATACACACCCAGCGTCAGACAATCTACAGTCACCCCACAGTTATGGATCAACTAACGGTCATTTTCAGAACAATATATGTTTAGAAAACATGGTGCCGCTGTTTAAATTGAAATTACCTTCCTGACACTGCAGAATATAGTTGGTTTTGTGAATACAGCTCAAAATTCGCGGTTATTTACCAAAAAGTGTCGATTTCACTACAAATTCCAAACGATGTCCACCCCACAGATGTGGATCAGTGGAAGAGGCAGATCCCTATTATGGATCAAATCGACTCATATTATGGATCAGAACACTATAAAAGCATTTTAACTGCAAAGTAAACGAATGGTGTGTTAGTGAAAGCATACGTTATGGCGTTTCTTTTGGAATTGTCTTATCATTGATTCATAACTGTGGTATGGGTTTCAATACCCCACATTTATGAATCAGCGCTTCTGGGAATACGGTTGACATTTTATTTCCTACGGACGGAAAAAAAATATTTCAGCATATTATGATTGATTGCGATGCTATACAGATTTATGATTAACGTAGGTAAAATGTGTTCGACAAAATTGCACCTGTATATGATGAGATATTCCCATTTCAATCCAGCTCTGATCCATATCTGTGTGCTATCCATAACTGTGGGGTGACTGTACGTGCAATTTTAACGCAACGTCGAAATTCAAGTAGAATGACAATTATTATTGCACACAGCGCTGGGGTGGGTGGGTGTCCTTTAGATGCTATAGAATTTGAAAAATATTCATACAAAATGCATTACGAATAGTCCATTGCTTTACTTTTCGGGTACCTACTTAGTCCTCATAACTGGGCTCAAAGTTTATGCGAACATTTTTTGTAGCAGGAAAAATAAATTCAGTAACAGTAAAGTGCTCTTTCATCAAAATAATGAAAACAATTTTGCAATCACGTTTTATAATTTCGAAAAAGAATTTGTCTATTTTCTCATCATTTCTTGATTGACGAATTCGCCCTTTTTATTAGTTGTTCATGGTGTTCACGTCATATGCAGAACAGTTTGACATCTGTGACGATCCCTTTCATCCCTTTGTTTACGTTCCGTCAACATTTAATGGAATTTTAATTTTGTTTAAAAATTCCGAAACAGTGGAGTTTTAGAAATAGTTTAAGATGTCACCTCGACGAAAAAGAAACTGCTATCTTCCATCTTATAGGGCGCTTGCAGCAAACAAAAGTGTGTCCAACGGCTTCCTTTGATTTTGCTGGGTAACGGTTGGAAACGGAAAACACGTTACGGAACGTTTCCCAGCAAAATCAAATGGGTCCGTTGGGCACACTAAACAAAGGCTGCAAGCGCTGCCAAAAACGCAAACCAGTTCTTCAGAGGAGCGAACCGCCGAAGAGTCTCCGACATCTCCGCAGCGTCCAGATCAAGCTGCTACGAGCTCAGGTGTGATGAATGTTAGCGCAGCGATTGTACAATTCCGTAGTTAGAAAATTTGTTTAAATTGTTGAATTCTACTCATTCAAATTCTGTAGACGTTTTGGCACCCAGATTTCATGAGCTAAATTCTAAATTTTTAGTACCGTAAAACGGGATAACTTTGATAGTTTTTTCGAAGAAAACAACATTTATGCGTGCTGTTTCAAAAAATTAAAATTTATTATTTTTAAAACAAGTACTGGCATCCTAGCTATCGATTGCAGTTGATTGATTACCAAAAGATTTATTTTGAATGGATATATAATTTTTCATATAATCGAAAGTCGGTTTTCTGTTTTGAGGTAACTTTGATAATGGAACAAAATTGAATGAATCACAAAACATTTATAGGGCACTGCATACCTCTACTGCCCATAACTGCATATTTGTAACATTCGACAAAAGTAGACATTGAGTAAATGGAACACCAGAAGTGCATTTTATGGCAGTATGGGAGAAAACTAAAATTTCTAAAAATTGCCAGGAACTCAAAAATGCTTATTTGGGGCTGATATTTTGTACAAGTCATATCGCATACTAGGTGAATTGTCAAAAAATAATTCTGAAAGAAATTTCATTGCTATTACATTATGAGGCTTTCATTAATTCTAAAATCCATGTTAGAAGTTAATCCGGCGCTCAAGTGTCCGGATTTCGAGTCATAGTGGTGCACAACACGAAATTCGAGTACGAGTATCTGCAGCAATGCAGTCACCGTTGGAGTTAAAAATCTAGTCCAGGACTGATCTACTATTAGGAACATTCAAAAATGACGTCCACCTTAATGGGGAGGAGGTGTCTACGAAAGTGTGACACTACTGGAAAATGCGTGACAAAGAGGGAGGAGGGTGGTCCAGAAATCACGAAAATCAAGGACGTCATATTTGAATTAGAGACGTTCCGATACTTTCGATATATCGGAATATCGATATTTTGCTTTCGATATTCGATATTTTGGTATCGATATTTCCTATTCAATATATCGGTGGTATCGATATTTCCTTCCGATATATCGTAAACTAATATTTGTATAACAATCGTAGGGTTTTCTCGTAGTACAACTAATTTTTAAATATTTGAAAGCAGTTTACATACCAATTGTTATATGATTTATCAAGAAAAGAAGATATTCATGTCCATATCAAACAAAATGCCGGTTATATGAGGGTTCAAAGAATTGTTTGCGAATCGTAGGAAACTTAACGTTAGGTAACTTAGCGATACATACAAGAATATTGCGCCCTTCAAATATATCAAATGATATTACGATATATCGATATTTTGATTCAATATATCGGTGGTATCGATACTTTGATTCAATAATCGCATCGAATCAAATATCGATACTTCGCAATATCGGAACGTCCCTAATGAATCTTCCATTTGAATAGGTGTAAGTAAACAGTACCTTAAGAAATTCTTCCCAGAGTAATTCTTTTTGGTTTGGATCTGGTTCTCATGAGAAATGATCTGAATCATCCTAGTGGACACTTTCCGGAGAGGCACAAGACGAGTTTTCATTGTGCGATAGTCTAGATGACGCAACTTTCGTTCCGCTTGAATCGCCTGGTACACGAAAAAATCAGACTACTCAAAAATAAGTTCTTTTTACTCAAATTTGGGTAAGATAAGTTGTCAAAATCAGAGAGAGTCGCACCGACCCATCGTCGAAGTTCAATGGAATCAGCCAAATTTGGGTCCTTTCGAGTTTACCCAACATTAGATTGTTTTAACCCACCACGGAGACTTCAAAAGCTAACGCTGGGTAATTTTTTTGCACTTGGTTGTTTTTTTCGCTGTTGTCAAAGGAGAACTACCTAACGATAGCTATATGTCAGTTTACCCAAATTCTGGTTATCCCACGGAAGAGCCGAATTGCGTCAAAAGAAGTCAAAGTTGAGTTGATTTGTGGCTCCGTGTATACAACATAATTTTAATTAATTAATATAATAATTGGGTGCCAAAACTTCTACAGAATTTGAATGAGTAGAATTCAACAATTTAAACAAATTTTCAACTACTGAATTGTATCTTTTCAAGTTTTGAAAAATGTGTTTGAACAGCACTTGAAAAGGTAAAATAACCATATTCCATTACTAAAAGAATTGTTGTTTTATAAAGTGTTATCCTATCACAGGGCTGGTAGCAAGTCACTTTTTAGTGACTTGGTCACTTTTTTTCGACCTGGTCACTTAAAAGTCACTAAAGTCACTTTTTTCAGGAAAATGGTCACTAAAGTCACTTTTTCCGTGATCTGATGATAATTAAATTGAATATTTTTGGCTGGGTTAGCTTTTCAAACACAAACAGAAAGAAATAGATATTTGTTATTATAAAGACAATTACATATAGTGTGTTTAGGGCCCTCCCCTTGGTTATGCGACCTTGCCGCGATGGGAGGGCATAATCCATTAGCCCATATGATGGAAACCAAAGGCGTAACCTGTAGTGGTGGTATCACATTTTGGCACTTTTTGCTTAAAGCCGCGTCATAATTCATATGGCATAGACGCAATAATATCTCGGATGTGATCCAACGGACATTCTGCGTCATTGATAGAATTGATGCCCATTTCAAATAATTAATCTATTCGAAGTGGACATTAATACTATTGGTGACGTTCAGTTTGCCTTTTGCTAACCAGAATGATCCGTAGCCACTCTTACTATTAGCTAGCTAGATACATCGTTATCATATACGACGTAGGGAATACATAGGAACTCTTAGGAAAATGACTAGTAGATTCACTGAGTAGAAATAAGTGGCGACAATCTTATTTTAATATGGTTTTTACATTGCCATAATAAGAAATACCTCTTTTATAACAGCGGTATAAATAATCTAATTCCAGCTTCATTTTCGCAAAATTTACAAGTAGGTAGAAAGTAGGCGTTGTGAAGCATTGCATTTGCCACCGAAAAGTGAATCATGTAGGAGACTGTAATAGAAGCCTAAGGTAACTTTACTTTTCAATATTCACTATAAAATGACTATGGAAAGTAAGACGCTGAGATCGATCATTAGGGTACACTTGCTAGTTTCGAAAAATTGTTGAACAGACAAGGAAAGCGACTTTTTTCTTCAAGGATATATGAACGTAATGACAAATAAATACTTTTAACAACAACAAATTAAATTAACTAGAACTACTACTAAACAGCCTAATTTTGTTAAAACTTGACGACAATTGACATTTAAGACTCTAATCTAACGTAAAAGACAGGAGTAATCAGAATAGCACTTGAATGACAAATTATTCAAAACTATTTCGACTAAACAGTATTAGTAATGACACTACACCACTACTATTTCAAACAAATTCTGATGGAGCTGCTGATTTTCGCAATGCTTTCTTTTCTCAGAAGCAAGGGAATATGGGTACTTTTCAAAAACTACCACGTCACAATACTAATAAAAAACAGTGTTCATGTGGGCGCCATTGCCTAGTCCGTCTGAGTATTGGTCCTGGTAGAGGGGACCGAGAGCCAGACCGAGGGTTCAGCCTTGACAAGTTAAGCTGTCAGGCAGCTCCAACTGAATACCATACAAAAAAAAAAAAAAAAAATTACATATAGTGTGTTTAGGGAAATCAAACCGTCAAGATTCTTGAATCAAGTAAAAATATATACTCTTGGCTAACTTTCTGGAAGAGTTCAAGTGAATATTCCGTAGACATTTCCAACGAAAAATGTAATTTTTTTTTTTAGTTAGTTCTTACGTTAGCACAAATCACACAAATTGATAGTGAAATTCAGCATGAGTTTCTATTTTTCGTTTGGTTTTGAGCTTTGAATTCTGTCAGGATTTTTTACAGAATGTTCTGAAAATCATTCACGATTTTCGCCACTCTTTTGACTCTGATGTTCCTTGGGGGACCGACATTCCCCATATAAAATTTCTTTGGCCACACAATGTTAGATAATGAGGAGCTTCTTTGCAAAAAAAAAAAATCATACAAATCGGTTGATTCTTCTCCAAGCAATCTTAAGATTAGAATATGGTGTGTTTTGAAATTTTCAAGATCCTCCTTCGGCCAGAGTGGTATCACAAACATAAATGCTCATATCTCAAAAACGGTTGCACCAAATCGTTTCATTTCTTAAGACATCATCAACAGACTGTCATTAAATTGTTTCAAAAAATGAACAACCGAACACGAGAAAAAAATCTGTAGCCTGAGATATTACCGTGAGCTATTGCTTCGCGTCGGTCCCCCAATGAATTTGGGAATAATCACTGGATCCAGAAGACCAATGAATAAAATCGACACTTATTCCAAAAATAGAAGTGTTTTCTTTAAACTTGTAAATAAATGGTGCCAAAAAAAAAAAACAAAAAAACTTATCGCAATATTAAAACCTTTTTGTTGGAAGAAATTGATGGTGCTAGTAGAGTGGTGAATATACACGTAGAATGTATTTTATTTTGTAGCCATTTTTATGACTAACACTTGTAGTTTTCAAGTCACTTTTTGGTCACTATTTGGTCACTTTTTTGATCATTTTGGTCACTAAAGTCACTATTATTTTGTTGTCTGACTGCTACCAGCCCTGCTATCATGAGGATGAGCACCCCACTAAGTACCAGTAAGAAGAAAGTTAATTCTTTTAAAACAAAATATTTGAATACCGTAATCCGGGGCAACATTGATCATTTTTCTGAATGTTTCTTCAATATTTCGTTTGAAAATGCAAATGTTGCAGGTTTTATATTTTTAAACCAAGTACCGTAATTTCGGGTGAAATTGATCAACGCCTAAATGTATGCAATTCCCTAAGGAATTCAATGATATCTAACAGAAATTCAATTATTTCAACCATATGAGCAAATTGGTACGAATTTTGGTGATGAAATCTGGTTTGGGGATATATCTCAAGCATCCTCACAAACTTTCAGGTTTATACCATGTTCAAATCCTTATTTATTAATAGAAGTTCATAGGTGTTTGTCAAGACTGCACCGTGCATGATTTTGAAATTTTACGTTATTTTCATAGTAATAAACATTCTTTAACGCAAAAAACTGCACAACACAAAATTGATATTTGTGCTCCATTCCGAATAAATAGAATCGTGAGATACGATGATCAATTTCACCCTACTGATCAATTACACCCGATTTTACGGTACTGCCACCCATAGCTCGAGACTATTTACTGTATTTTGTTTATTGGAAGATTTAAGCATGTTAAAAAAAAATATTTTGTGCGATTTTTTGATTTAGTTGATATGGGGTATCATTGATCACCTATATAAAAAGCGTTCGGTAATGCTGAAAATGTCGTTACTTACTCAAATCATGGTCCCTGAAGCCGAATATGGAGACTAAACGCTTACAACTAATTTACTTTTTGAGTTATTTTAAAATAAAAAAAAAACACCTCGAACCTCGGAATACGCCTAAAGGTAGGCAATTTCCTAAGGGAATTTTACATTCCTAACAGTAATTCAATAATGTTGCCTAATTGAGCATACCTATAAAAGTTTTGACAACGGAATCGTTTTCGGCGATGCCTTTTTTAGTAAGAACCACATTTTGCTTGCTTAAATCGTTTGCAGAACTTATGTGACACATGAATCTTCGTTAGTCTCATCCTTAACAATTAAAATTTATTATTTCGAAAAGTCGACATATTTACGCATAAGGTAAACGCAATTTACACAAAAATATTAACTTTTATTAGCTCATGAATATAAGAAAGAGATGCGCCATTCATGATTTGGAAATGTTTCATCAATAAATGATAATACAAACTTTTGATGAGGTGAGTCATTCCGATCAATGTTACCCCGCTGATCAATGATATCCCGGATTACGGTACCGTACAACGGGGTAATTTTTATAGTTTTTTTTTTTGAAGAAAACTTGAATATTTATGCATGCTGATTCAAAGAATTATAATTTATATTTTTAAAACAAGTACTGGCATCCTAGCTCTCGATTGCAGTCGATAGATTACACTGCGGAACACGTTTTTGTCTCAAGCATCAAAATACCGCTATTTAGTCGATTAAGGGTTGTTGAATCCATTACTGTTTTCAAAAATATCATAGCACGTCTAGTTTTTGAGATATTGGCTGTTCAAAATGCAAAATTTGACTATATTAGACAACTTGCATGCAAGTTTGCCAACTTGTAAGGCAATTTATTTGCTTAATTTGTCACAAATTTCAAACTTTGTATGTATAACAATACTTATTAGCACAATTCATAATACTATCGATGTTTAAAAGTTATTTTTTGGTGTTTTAGAAAAGTATTGTATTTCGCCATATAAGAGAAACGGAGAGTTTAGTATGGAGACTGCAAGCATGTTGAAAAAATCGATTTAACCTTAATTTTATCGTGCAATTTCAATGAAATTTTATCTGAAATGAAATTTGAAGTCTTATTTTGCATGACTGCTGGATTAGATCACAGAAAAGTTTGATAAATCATACTTTAAATTTCATGTAAACATCAATTAAACTAGTGTTTTATACAACTTTGGCGACCTGTAGCTAAAAATTGTGACGTGCAGGGACATTTCTGAAAACGGCATCAGATTCAGCGACCCAAAATCTACTAGAGACACACAATTTGATTCTTGAGACACGCAAAAAGGTCATTTTTGTTACGCTGTGTTACCGAAGGATTTATTGGATATATAATAGAAAGTTGGTTTTCTGTTTTGGGGTAACTTTGACAATGGATCATAATGGATCATTAAAATAACCAAAACGGCCGCTATGGAAAGCATAGTTAGCGCCACCGTAGCCTTGTGTGTTTGACAGAACAGCAATGCTGTCATAATGTTAAATTCCATATACAGTGGCGCCTTTGTTTCGATGCGGTGATCACTTGCAAAAACTACCTTCAATAATCCATTCTATCAAAATTGAATGAATAATGAACATATGTAGGGCATTGCATACCTCTAGGCGTTTAACGTTATATGGAAATTTCTGACTTATATTACAAAAATGGTCCCAGTTTGTGAAAATGCTTTTCGCTAAGCGATTTGAGACCGTATTCAAGTTCTATGATAACTAGGCTGTCAAAGATAAGTGGCCAACTATTCAACACTACATCAAATAGTGAGCGTAGAACAGATTTTATTTATTTATTTAGTTTTTAACTAAAAATTTTGAAAGAGGGAAAAACCCCTTTGAGTGATTTCCTTATGAAATTCTTCTCAAAAAGGCACAAAACCTCTTTGTCTTTTCAAAATTACATTACAAAATGATAATAATGATAACATATAAATCTAAAGGCTCAGGCGGCATTTATCCATTGCAGAGCCAAAAATCTTGAAAAATGGCCATGACTCGAAAACAACTTGATGCCATCCTTATATGAGTTTAAGTTTATTGCAAATGTTTCCATCAAACCTGAAAAC
Organism: Aedes aegypti; assembly: GCF_002204515.2. Lineage (NCBI taxonomy): Eukaryota > Metazoa > Arthropoda > Insecta > Diptera > Culicidae > Aedes > Aedes aegypti. The sequence continues at coordinate 26,552 of NW_018736151.1, read as the reverse complement.
AGGAAAAAGAACGAAGCAGAATCATACGAAATACAAAGCATCATTTAAAAATCTATAAAGTATTTTCAACGAGGGTAAGAATTTACTTCCCAGAATATCACGAACAGATTGAGGGAGCAAACGATGATATATTTTCAAATTTCTAAAGAAAGTATTTCTAGGTATAGCAAAACGCGTACAATGAAAAACAATATGGTTAATATCCTCATAAGCAACACCACAATCACACAAATTAGAATCATTGATGTTGATACGATACAAATAACTATTACAAATATAATGATTGGATATAAGCCTCGACAATGTACAAATAAAATTTCTTCCGACAGCAAAATTTTTGAACCACTTAAATCTACTAACATTAGGTCAAATTGAATAACACCATCGTCCTTTATCACTAAAGTCCCATGAAAGCTGCCAATTGTTCAAAGAATATTGTTTTAAATCTGTAAAATATTCAGACAAAGAAATTATATAAAACTGAGCAAGGAGATTGTAATTTGAAAAAAATGGCAGAATAATAATTATAAACTCCAGAACCTGCAACATTTTGGATTAAGGACATATAGGAAGGAATCCCTGTCATGGCAGTGAAAATGGCTTCCTCACATATACAAACACATATCTGAAAGTCCACATTATTTCTCAAAATATCTCACTTACCTACACTAAGTTCACTCCCTAATTGCTAACGAGACATCAGAACACTATTACCTTATGATTTCCGTAGTTTTAACACTAGTAGCTGGTGGAAATTTCATGAACCGTGCTAATTTTCAACACGGACGTTTAGCTTTGCTACAATTGTTTACACTTATGCGCCTGCGAACGAAGAACACTTTTCGCCGAATTTTACCACTTATGCTAAACGGAGAACCTCCAACACAGTTTACTTTCACTACTTGTTTATTAAACAACAATTACTGGTGGATTTCTGATGAAAACAACTTAAAATTTCACCAAACTGTGCTAAAAATTGAGATGGGTAATGTCTATTACATTACCGCGGGGTTGACGTAGAACTACGATGATTAAAAATTTGATTTGTCATGTGTATGAATTTGTAAGTGAACTAGTTTTGTGTTGTTATTGATCGGATGATGTTTTCAGAAGTTAACTCTTTTTGGACTCATTTTGGTAGTCCTGAAAAGAACCATTTGTTGTTCTGTGGTTCCGAGAATCAGTGTTTGGTGTTCCAGGAATAATGCCAGATGATTGAATTTGTTTGTTTGGTCGTTGCTTCCTTGTGTTGCTTGGTTGGGTGATCGGTTTCTGGCTCCAGCTGTAGTTCGCCAAACTCCTCCAGTAGATTAGATGTTTGATAGCTCGGGTGCTTCGATCGTTAGAATCGATAGAATCGGTCCAGTGCTTTGGTCTGTAGCAATATCCATTGCATGAGAATTTAGGCTCTGTACATTGATACTCATCAATATGCAGGCTTGGCCGCTATGATCCAGTATTTCACGCAGTTCGTCTGCACGCGTCACTAATCGATGATTGCCTAAGCGCTGCAGCTAATTCCTCAAGTCAACCCTCTTGGGTGAATTGCTGCCTTTGGCGTGATGGAACTTAAAAATATTGGAAGAGTTTGTCAAAAATAGTCCTTGCAGTGAAGTAACCCGCGACAAACCAACATATACCAATTGCTGATCCTGGCTTTTGTCATAGTCGTACACGACCTCGGGGAAAGTTCCACCTTGCGACTTATGAACAGTAAAAGCACAGCCACTAACCATCGGGAACTGAATGCGTTTGCATATGATTATGCCGCACAGTTTGAAAGTAAAATAAAAATTCTCTATACAGGAGTGAAATTGGAATTTCAAAACCAAGAGCCTTACGTTGGCATGAAATATTTTGAACTCTTATAACTGTTTGCTGGCTTAACAAAATTCCTTGAATGGCACCTCAATTGAAAGACAAGACATCAAAGGGTCATGTCGTTTACCTACTGAATCCCACATACCTGTCCAAATAGTTTAATTATTGTTTTAAAAGAGAACGTTGATTTCAAGCAAATTTATAAATAGGGGTGCTAGAGAAAATTTGACGTCATTTGCTTTCCATTCTCCGCTTGAATCGCATCTCAGCAGGCAACAGATCGTCTTGCTCTGACCGGGCGTGCTTCTCAGGCACAGACATCGATAGCGAAGGATCTCCCCGTTTGTCTTGCTTCGCTCAAATCAAACTGTCGAGCGAGCGAGAGAAGATGCCGTCCGAAGCCAAAGTCATCACCGCTGCCGCCGCCAAGAGAAGAAGAAGAGGAAGCAGTCCACAGGAGAATTTGCGGTCGAACTGTGAACACGGTCGGGCGAATCATTCTCGCTTTGTGGTTCGCCGCTTGTTTGCGTTCACCCAGCCATCATCATCGCCGCCATCATTAGATTTGGACTTAAGCCCGGTGATCCACTACCTGTTACTGTTGTGCGCCATCCACGCCACGAAACTTTCGGTTCGTCGTATAAGCAAATAACTTGCTCAAATTTATACATTTGAGTTGAGGATTCCCCGTTTGACCATGGCAATCAACTGATAACATCCCGCAGTGTTATTTATCTGTAAGAGCATAAAAGCTAACAAAGTCATCGGCCCTTTTCAGGGCCATCAAATTAGTGGAAAAGAGTTGAAAGAGAAATATTTCCGACTTTATATATGGCTTCTTATATTCCTAAATCAATTTCACAGCTTCATACAAAATTTCATTTGTCATGAATAATTTATGACTCAACATTTTGAGACTGTAATCGCGGACGCTGCTGTAGTGCCGTCGGGGTGAGTGCTCAACATTCCACAGCAATTGTAAAATAGAGTGGCATTTCCAACAGCGCCTTTTATGTTCCATATTTTAAGGGAACTCTTCGATTAGCAAAATTATCACATGTTACAAAATTGCGACATATTAAGAATGCTTTTGAAAAGACATTCTCATTGAACAATTGTAATAATTTTGGCACCCATGGATCAGAAATTCACCTTCATAATGAAGAAAACTATTGATTATCAATAGCTCGTATTGAATATTTAGTTAATGTCAACCCTTCCAGCAATTCATGTTCGACCAATTTCTCACGCATTAGCATTCTCCGCAATTTTCAAGTAATTCCAAGCCCAACACATTATCGGCACATACCCATTCCCCAGATTGGTCGATCAGAAAGCGAAGAGTACAAATGGGAGGAGCATCATCTGCTATTTTGAGGTTATAAAACATGCTTTCTTCGTCGGATTCAGTTTCATTCCAATTCCGCTTTCGAGCTGGTAAGAGCTCCTCCGAACTTGCTCAGCGAGAAATACCTCGCTGCTAGAAATCTGATGAGCTGTTAATCTTCAAGCTGCCAATCCAGCATCTGGTTTGTGAAATCGCTCAAGATTTCTAGGTTGATCGATCCGCGCTTCTAGATTTCGACTCAATCATCCCTTTTCAGACCCAAATTACGTTCATAAAAGGGTTTATTGGATGATATTTACTGATTTATCTGTAATGATCTAAATATCGCGGTATACTACAATTTGGTTCACATAATTTACCCCACATAATTACATGAATTTGAGAATTTCTGCAGCGCCGTCGGACCGTAATAACATCATACCTACTACTTAGCATTGTATGGTATTTCTAACAGCATCGTTGATTTATCATATAATGGGGGAACACTTCCTAAATTCTCGAGTATGGAAATTGGAAAATGTATTAAAATTGCGACAGATTTTAAATACTGTTCAACAAACTGTTCACTGACCAATAGTAATGAGCAACTATTGATCTGAAATTTTTCTACATGTTAGTCTATTGCAAATGTCATAGTATATAAATCAGAACACATTAAACATTAAGGTGAAGATGAATCGAAGCCAAAGCTCAAATTATCAAGAGCACGGATCTGGAGAACCAAACATCCGTTTGAGCTGAAAACCTAATCGATTGCTCACCACCAGCTAGCGACCAATCGATTAGGTTTTGACGTAGAAGTACGTCTTTCTTCTCTATACAGGAGTGAAATTGGAATTTCAAAACCAAGAGCGTTACGCTGGCATGAAATATTTTAAACGTTTATAACTTTTCGCTGGCTTAACGAAATTTCTTGATTAGCACCTCAATCGAAAGATAAGACATCAAAGCTTCATGTCGTTTACTTACTGAATCCCACATAGCTGTCCAAATAGTTTAATAACTGTTTTAAAATAGAACGTTGATTTCAAGCAAATCTATAAATAGGGGTGGCTAGAGAAAATTTGACGTCATTTGCTTTTCACTCTCCGATTGGCTCGCATCTCAGCAGGCGACAGATCGGCTTGCTCTGACCGGGCGAGCTTCTCAGGCACAGACATCGATAGCGAAGGACGCCCCCGTTTATCTTGCTTCACTCAAATCAAACTGTCGAACGAGCGAGAGAAGATGCCGTCCGAAGCCAAAGCCATCACCGCTGCCGCCGCCTAGAAGAAGAAGAAGAAGAAGAAGAAGCAGTCAACAGGTGAATTTGCGGTCGAACTGTGAACACGGTCGGGCGAGTCATTCTCAATTTGTGGTTCACCGCTTGTTTGCGTTCACCCAGCCATCGTCATCGCCGCCGCAAATTTCATCGGCCGAGAGACCCGCGCTTCAAAATTTCGACTCGTGATGAAATCATTATTGGTGGTCAAGAAGCAATCCCGTTAGGAGCAAATACCAGAAGCCCCCTGAGTTTTGCTGGTCCGAGCAGTGTTATTTATCCGTAACAACATCGAAGCTAACAAAGCCATCGGTTCTTTTCAGAGCCATCAAATTAGTGGAAAAGAGTGAAAAGAGAAATATTTCCGACTTTATTTATAACTTCTAATATTCCTAAATCAATTTCACGGCTTCATACAAAATTTCATTTATCATGAATAATTTATGACTCAACCATTTGAGATTGTACTCGCGGACGCTGCTGCAGTGCCGTCAGGGTGAGTGCTCAACATTTCACAACGATTTTAGAATAGAGTGGCTTTTCCAACAGCGCCTTTTATGTTCCATATTTTATGGGAACACTTTGATTAGGGAAATTATCCCATGTATCAAAATTACGACATATTTAGAATGCTTTTGAAAAGACATTCTCATTGAACAATTGTAATAATTTTGGCACCCATGGATCAGAAATTTACCGTCATAATAAAGAAAACTATTGATTATCAATAGCTCGTATTGAATCTTTAGGGAATGCCAATCATTCCAACAATTCAGGTTCGACCAATTTCTCACGTATTAGTATTCTCCACAATTTTCAAGTAATTCCAAGCCCAACACATACCCATTTCCCAGATTGGTCGATCAGAAAGCGAAGAGCACAAAAGGGAGGAGCATCATCTGCTATTCCAAGGTTATAAAACATGCTGCCTTCGTTGGATTCAGTTTCATTCCATTTCCGCTTTCGAGCTGGTAAGAGCTCCTCCGAACTTGCTTAGCGAGAAGTACCTCGCTGCTAGAAGCCTGCTGAGCTGTTAATCCAGAATTTGGTTTGTGAAATCGCTCAAGATTGAGCTACGTTTCCAGATTTCAACTAAATCCCTGTGATCCGCTACCCTGTTGCTGTTGTGCACCCATGAAATATTTAGCTGGTTTGTCGAATAAACTGAGAACTTATTCACATCTTCTTCTTCTTCTTCTTCTTCTTCTTCTTCTTCTTCTTCTTATCGGCATTAACGTCCTCACTGGGACAGAGCCTGCTTCTCAGCTTAGTGTTCTTATGACACTTCCACAGTTGTTAACTGAGAGCTTTCTTTGCCAAAGTTTCCATTTTTGCATTCGTATATAGTGTGGCAGGTACGAATATACTCTATGCCCAGGGAAGTCAAGAAAATTTCCATTACGAAAAGATCCTGGACCGACCGGGAATCGAACCCATACATCTTCAGCATGGCTTTGATTTGTAGCCGCGGACTCTAACCACTCGGCTAAGGAAGGCCCCAACTTATTCACATGCATTTGCAACTTTGTCGATTTTCCATATAAAATGACCAACTTCGGTATGTTAGATCTCAGTTATTTATGGAAATATTTTCGAATGAAACTTTCACAGAACATCAGATGTAACTTGAGTTTTAACATATATTTTTGAATAATTTTTCCAATCACAAGTTTATAAGTAATAACGGTTTGACTAAACTGTAATTTTCGACGGAAAATTCAAAACTTTTTATCCTAAAATCTCATAGCCTTACACAAAAACTCCTTCAATATGTTTAGTTATGTCAATTATAAAGAATCGTCAAAAAATTCACTTTAGTCAAACCGTTACTGCTTTTCAACGTGATTGGAAAAATCACACAAAAATATATGTTAAAATTTAAGTTATGTCTGATATTCTGTGAAAATATCATTCAAATCGGTCCATAAATAACTGAGATATAGTTTATCAAAGTTGGTAATTTTGCATGAAAAATCAGTTTGCAGTTTTTTTTCTCAGCAAAGAATCACACCATCAACGAAAATAGCGCGAAAGCAATAACCAATCGCGTGCGAGTACCGACGGGGTGGCGAAACAACCAAGCGAGAACCCCACCACTCGCCATCGGTGAACGGAGCTCGAGCAAATAAAACCACTGGTTGTTCTGCTCCCAGCTCATTCACAAATCGAACGGCATAACGAACGGATCAAGCAGCGGAGCAGCAAAGAAGAGCGCGTGAAAGCCACAGCAGTGTGCGAGTAGCGAACGGAACCAGAGAGCAACGAAGCGAAAGCAACAACTGAAAAACATTCAGTGGACGGATTAGTAGTCAGCGCCAACCGGCGACCTGTTGGAAACTAACGCCAGCGAAATATACACCATCTGCCTCTCCTTACCATTCATATTCTTGTACTTGATGAATTCAATGAAATGGTTTGGTTTGGCGATGGAGTAAAGAGTTGTTTAGGATGATTTTACTTAACAAAGAGTTGTTGATAAATATTCCAATCAATAAGAGTTGTTTTGAAAAAGTTCACTTTTGGCAGAATTTTCCTCGGAAAATTTCTGCGTTACCAAAGAGTTGTTAATGAAATTCCTGCAGCAAAGGGTCAAGTTTCTCCCCACGAATATATCCGGTCAGGACCAGTCATGGCCCCCGCTTCCAAAATTCTCGAGTACGGAAATTGGAAAATTTATTAAAATTGCGACAGATTTTAAATACTGTTCAATAAACTGTTTCTTGACCAACTGTAATGAGCAACTATTGATCTGAATTGATTTTTCTACATGTTGTCTATTGCGTTAATCTGAGAAATAGGCTATATGAAATTGATGTCTTGGCAAGGGACGTATAAGATGAGCATTATGCTGTTATTGCATCTTGACGGCACTGCAGCAGCGATCTTGGACCATCCTCAAATTGTCGTATTGTCGATTATTCGTGATAAATCAGATATTGTATGCTACGAGATGAATTAAGAGATTATAGCAAGTATGTGGTGAGCACATTAAGAAATATTACTAGATATACTGTGTTTATCACGAGAAGTTCTTACTAGCTCGAAAGTGTAAATGAAATGAACCGAATCCTGTTGTTGTTACAGAGGGATTTTAATCCGAAGGTCATTCGTCCCTCAAATGAACCGAATCTGTCGAAGATAGTATGTTTTACATAATTTGAATTGCAGACGATGCTCCTCCCTTTCGTATTCTTCACCTTCTTCTGATTGACCAATCTAGGATAAGATACATGAAGTTGATGTCTTGGTTAGGGATTTACATACCTTGGAAAATTCACATGCGCGTTCGTATGGACAGTAAAAATATCAACATTATTTTAATAGCTTACAATTAATTAAATCACGCATGTTTTGGTTTCGTGCAAATTTTAAATATTTCTGATTAAGGTGAAGATGAATCGAAGCCAAAGTTCAAATTTTCAAGAGCACGGATCTGGAAAACCAAACATCCGTTTAAGCTAAAAACCTAATCGATTGGTCGCTAGCTGGTGGTGAGCAATCGATTAGGTTTTCAGCTCAAACGGATGTTTGGTTCTCCAGATCCGTGCTCTTGATAATTTGAGCTTTGGCTTCGATTCATCTTCACCTTAATGTTTAATGTGTTCTGATTTATATACTATGACATTTGCAATAGACTAACATGTAGAAAAATTTCAGATCAATAGTTGCTCATTACTATTGGTCAGTGAACAGTTTGTTGAACAGTATTTAAAATCTGTCGCAATTTTAATACATTTTCCAATTTCCATACTCGAGAATTTAGGAAGTGTTCCCCCATTATATGATAAATCAACGATGCTGTTAGAAATACCATACAATGCTAAGTAGTAGGTATGATGTTATTACGGTCCGACGGCGCTGCAGAAATTCTCAAATTCATGTAATTATGTGGGGTAAATTATGTGAACCAAATTGTAGTATACCGCGATATTTAGATCATTACAGATAAATCAGTAAATATCATCCAATAAACCCTTTTATGAACGTAATTTGGGTCTGAAAAGGGATGATTGAGTCGAAATCTAGAAGCGCGGATCGATCAACCTAGAAATCTTGAGCGATTTCACAAACCAGATGCTGGATTGGCAGCTTGAAGATTAACAGCTCATCAGATTTCTAGCAGCGAGGTATTTCTCGCTGAGCAAGTTCGGAGGAGCTCTTACCAGCTCGAAAGCGGAATTGGAATGAAACTGAATCCGACGAAGAAAGCATGTTTTATAACCTCAAAATAGCAGATGATGCTCCTCCCATTTGTACTCTTCGCTTTCTGATCGACCAATCTGGGGAATGGGTATGTGCCGATAATGTGTTGGGCTTGGAATTACTTGAAAATTGCGGAGAATGCTAATGCGTGAGAAATTGGTCGAACATGAATTGCTGGAAGGGTTGACATTAACTAAATATTCAATACGAGCTATTGATAATCAATAGTTTTCTTCATTATGAAGGTGAATTTCTGATCCATGGGTGCCAAAATTATTACAATTGTTCAATGAGAATGTCTTTTCAAAAGCATTCTTAATATGTCGCAATTTTGTAACATGTGATAATTTTGCTAATCGAAGAGTTCCCTTAAAATATGGAACATAAAAGGCGCTGTTGGAAATGCCACTCTATTTTACAATTGCTGTGGAATGTTGAGCACTCACCCCGACGGCACTACAGCAGCGTCCGCGATTACAGTCTCAAAATGTTGAGTCATAAATTATTCATGACAAATGAAATTTTGTATGAAGCTGTGAAATTGATTTAGGAATATAAGAAGCCATATATAAAGTCGGAAATATTTCTCTTTCAACTCTTTTCCACTAATTTGATGGCCCTGAAAAGGGCCGATGACTTTGTTAGCTTTTATGCTCTTACAGATAAATAACACTGCGGGATGTTATCAGTTGATTGCCATGGTCAAACGGGGAATCCTCAACTCAAATGTATAAATTTGAGCAAGTTATTTGCTTATACGACGAACCGAAAGTTTCGTGGCGTGGATGGCGCACAACAGTAACAGGTAGTGGATCACCGGGCTTAAGTCCAAATCTAATGATGGCGGCGATGATGATGGCTGGGTGAACGCAAACAAGCGGCGAACCACAAAGCGAGAATGATTCGCCCGACCGTGTTCACAGTTCGACCGCAAATTCTCCTGTGGACTGCTTCCTCTTCTTCTTCTCTTGGCGGCGGCAGCGGTGATGACTTTGGCTTCGGACGGCATCTTCTCTCGCTCGCTCGACAGTTTGATTTGAGCGAAGCAAGACAAACGGGGAGATCCTTCGCTATCGATGTCTGTGCCTGAGAAGCACGCCCGGTCAGAGCAAGACGATCTGTTGCCTGCTGAGATGCGATTCAAGCGGAGAATGGAAAGCAAATGACGTCAAATTTTCTCTAGCACCCCTATTTATAAATTTGCTTGAAATCAACGTTCTCTTTTAAAACAATAATTAAACTATTTGGACAGGTATGTGGGATTCAGTAGGTAAACGACATGACCCTTTGATGTCTTGTCTTTCAATTGAGGTGCCATTCAAGGAATTTTGTTAAGCCAGCAAACAGTTATAAGAGTTCAAAATATTTCATGCCAACGTAAGGCTCTTGGTTTTGAAATTCCAATTTCACTCCTGTATAGAGAATTTTTATTTTACTTTCAAACTGTGCGGCATAATCATATGCAAACGCATTCAGTTCCCGATGGTTAGTGGCTGTGCTTTTACTGTTCATAAGTCGCAAGGTGGAACTTTCCCCGAGGTCGTGTACGACTATGACAAAAGCCAGGATCAGCAATTGGTATATGTTGGTTTGTCGCGGGTTACTTCACTGCAAGGACTATTTTTGACAAACTCTTCCAATATTTTTAAGTTCCATCACGCCAAAGGCAGCAATTCACCCAAGAGGGTTGACTTGAGGAATTAGCTGCAGCGCTTAGGCAATCATCGATTAGTGACGCGTGCAGACGAACTGCGTGAAATACTGGATCATAGCGGCCAAGCCTGCATATTGATGAGTATCAATGTACAGAGCCTAAATTCTCATGCAATGGATATTGCTACAGACCAAAGCACTGGACCGATTCTATCGATTCTAACGATCGAAGCACCCGAGCTATCAAACATCTAATCTACTGGAGGAGTTTGGCGAACTACAGCTGGAGCCAGAAACCGATCACCCAACCAAGCAACACAAGGAAGCAACGACCAAACAAACAAATTCAATCATCTGGCATTATTCCTGGAACACCAAACACTGATTCTCGGAACCACAGAACAACAAATGGTTCTTTTCAGGACTACCAAAATGAGTCCAAAAAGAGTTAACTTCTGAAAACATCATCCGATCAATAACAACACAAAACTAGTTCACTTACAAATTCATACACATGACAAATCAAATTTTTAATCATCGTAGTTCTACGTCAACCCCGCGGTAATGTAATAGACATTACCCATCTCAATTTTTTAGCTTAAACGGATGTTTGGTTTTCCAGATCCGTGCTCTTGAAAATTTGAACTTTGGCTTCGATTCATCTTCACCTTAATCAGAAATATTTAAAATTTGCACGAAACCAAAACATGCGTGATTTAATTAATTGTAAGCTATTAAAATAATGTTGATATTTTTACTGTCCATACGAACGCGCATGTGAATTTTCCAAGGTATGTAAATCCCTAACCAAGACATCAACTTCATGTATCTTATCCTAGATTGGTCAATCAGAAGAAGGTGAAGAATACGAAAGGGAGGAGCATCGTCTGCAATTCAAATTATGTAAAACATACTATCTTCGACAGATTCGGTTCATTTGAGGGACGAATGACCTTCGGATTAAAATCCCTCTGTAACAACAACAGGATTCGGTTCATTTCATTTACACTTTCGAGCTAGTAAGAACTTCTCGTGATAAACACAGTATATCTAGTAATATTTCTTAATGTGCTCACCACATACTTGCTATAATCTCTTAATTCATCTCGTAGCATACAATATCTGATTTATCACGAATAATCGACAATACGACAATTTGAGGATGGTCCAAGATCGCTGCTGCAGTGCGTCAAGATGCAATAACAGCATAATGCTCATCTTATACGTCCCTTGCCAAGACATCAATTTCATATAGCCTATTTCTCAGATTAACGCAATAGACAACATGTAGAAAAATCAATTCAGATCAATAGTTGCTCATTACAGTTGGTCAAGAAACAGTTTATTGAACAGTATTTAAAATCTGTCGCAATTTTAATAAATTTTCCAATTTCCGTACTCGAGAATTTTGGAAGCGGGGGCCATGACTGGTCCTGACCGGATATATTCGTGGGGAGAAACTTGACCCTTTGCTGCAGGAATTTCATTAACAACTCTTTGGTAACGCAGAAATTTTCCGAGGAAAATTCTGCCAAAAGTGAACTTTTTCAAAACAACTCTTATTGATTGGAATATTTATCAACAACTCTTTGTTAAGTAAAATCATCCTAAACAACTCTTTACTCCATCGCCAAACCAAACCATTTCATTGAATTCATCAAGTACAAGAATATGAATGGTAAGGAGAGGCAGATGGTGTATATTTCGCTGGCGTTAGTTTCCAACAGGTCGCCGGTTGGCGCTGACTACTAATCCGTCCACTGAATGTTTTTCAGTTGTTGCTTTCGCTTCGTTGCTCTCTGGTTCCGTTCGCTACTCGCACACTGCTGTGGCTTTCACGCGCTCTTCTTTGCTGCTCCGCTGCTTGATCCGTTCGTTATGCCGTTCGATTTGTGAATGAGCTGGGAGCAGAACAACCAGTGGTTTTATTTGCTCGAGCTCCGTTCACCGATGGCGAGTGGTGGGGTTCTCGCTTGGTTGTTTCGCCACCCCGTCGGTACTCGCACGCGATTGGTTATTGCTTTCGCGCTATTTTCGTTGATGGTGTGATTCTTTGCTGAGAAAAAAAAACTGCAAACTGATTTTTCATGCAAAATTACCAACTTTGATAAACTATATCTCAGTTATTTATGGACCGATTTGAATGATATTTTCACAGAATATCAGACATAACTTAAATTTTAACATATATTTTTGTGTGATTTTTCCAATCACGTTGAAAAGCAGTAACGGTTTGACTAAAGTGAATTTTTTGACGATTCTTTATAATTGACATAACTAAACATATTGAAGGAGTTTTTGTGTAAGGCTATGAGATTTTAGGATAAAAAGTTTTGAATTTTCCGTCGAAAATTACAGTTTAGTCAAACCGTTATTACTTATAAACTTGTGATTGGAAAAATTATTCAAAATATATGTTAAAACTCAAGTTACATCTGATGTTCTGTGAAAGTTTCATTCGAAAATATTTCCATAAATAACTGAGATCTAACATACCGAAGTTGGTCATTTTATATGGAAAATCGACAAAGTTGCAAATGCATGTGAATAAGTTGGGGCCTTCCTTAGCCGAGTGGTTAGAGTCCGCGGCTACAAATCAAAGCCATGCTGAAGATGTATGGGTTCGATTCCCGGTCGGTCCAGGATCTTTTCGTAATGGAAATTTTCTTGACTTCCCTGGGCATAGAGTATATTCGTACCTGCCACACTATATACGAATGCAAAAATGGAAACTTTGGCAAAGAAAGCTCTCAGTTAACAACTGTGGAAGTGTCATAAGAACACTAAGCTGAGAAGCAGGCTCTGTCCCAGTGAGGACGTTAATGCCGATAAGAAGAAGAAGAAGAAGAAGAAGAAGAAGAAGAAAGAAGATGTGAATAAGTTCTCAGTTTATTCGACAAACCAGCTAAATATTTCATGGGTGCACAACAGCAACAGGGTAGCGGATCACAGGGATTTAGTTGAAATCTGGAAACGTAGCTCAATCTTGAGCGATTTCACAAACCAAATTCTGGATTAACAGCTCAGCAGGCTTCTAGCAGCGAGGTACTTCTCGCTAAGCAAGTTCGGAGGAGCTCTTACCAGCTCGAAAGCGGAAATGGAATGAAACTGAATCCAACGAAGGCAGCATGTTTTATAACCTTGGAATAGCAGATGATGCTCCTCCCTTTTGTGCTCTTCGCTTTCCTGATCGACCAATCTGGGAAATGGGTATGTGTTGGGCTTGGAATTACTTGAAAATTGTGGAGAATACTAATACGTGAGAAATTGGTCGAACCTGAATTGTTGGAATGATTGGCATTCCCTAAAGATTCAATACGAGCTATTGATAATCAATAGTTTTCTTTATTATGACGGTAAATTTCTGATCCATGGGTGCCAAAATTATTACAATTGTTCAATGAGAATGTCTTTTCAAAAGCATTCTAAATATGTCGTAATTTTGATACATGGGATAATTTCCCTAATCAAAGTGTTCCCATAAAATATGGAACATAAAAGGCGCTGTTGGAAAAGCCACTCTATTCTAAAATCGTTGTGAAATGTTGAGCACTCACCCTGACGGCACTGCAGCAGCGTCCGCGAGTACAATCGGATTTTTTTTTTTTTTTTTGAGAACAATCGAATTTTTCGAAGCTTCTTCTGTTTTTTTTGGTCCTTGTCAAGTTGGTTCCAAGATGAAGTTGCTTCTTTCAAGGAGAAAATGGTCAAGATTTCGATTGGAATTTTTGTTAAGGGTATTTTTCTAGTTCATTCTTTTTCTTTTAAGTTTATAACTTTAATTAATCACTTAACTTTTTATTATTTACTAGTGGTCCCAGCAAACTTCGTCTTGCCATCAAGTAGGCTGTTGTATAGGCTATGGATCGTCCCATACAAAATGACAGTTTCGTCTACTCTCGTTTTTCCGGCTTTCCCGATGAATATCCTGGGATTTTTGACAACAAACGTCGGAACTCTTGACAAACAAAACGGAGAAATAATCATTCAAATCCGTTAACCCCGTTCGTAAGCCATTTCGTGACATACAAACACCATTCCATTTTTATATATATAGATTTATATTCCCCGCAGTTTTCTCGATATGGAAACTGACGGGGAATCTTCAAATTCTAAAGATGATGATCATTCTGATCTTTCTGCTTCAGATACTAAACCATTTAGAGTTAAAATTTTTCCTTCCACTTTCATTGGTCCTTATCCTGTATATTTTAGAAAGAAGGATAAACCAATTAATGTTGTTTTGATTTCGGCTGGAGTTTAAAAAAAATAAAATAAAACTGTTAAAGAAATTAAAAAAATTTCGCTGGATAAATTAAGGGTAGTTTTTGGTTCTCGTGGAGATGCTAATGCACTCCTAGAATCTAATTTATTTGGAAATTCATACCGCATATTTGCCCCTTGCGATTCATGCGAGATAAATGGCGTAATTTATGACGAATCATTGAGGTGCGATGACATTCGTATTTATGGTTTAGGAATTTTCAAAAATAAATCTATTGCTCCCGTCAAAATTTTAGACTGTAATCGTTTGTCTAAATTAACTTTCAATGGGAATGAATCAAGTTATATTCATTCTGATTGTATTAAAATAACATTCGCAGGTTCTGTTCTTCCGGATTTTGTTTCAATTAATAATGTTTGTTTTAGTGTGAGACTTTACTTTCCCAAACTTATGCTTTGCACGCATTGTCTTTTATTTGGACACACTTCTACTTACTATTCAAATAAATCTAAATGCTCCAAATGTGGAGATTCACATTCTTCATCTGAATGTGATAAACATTCTGATGCTTGCATTTATTGTAAACATACTCATTTTTCTGTTAAGGTCTATAAAGCTAACCAACAACAATTTAATCAATAAATTAAATTCAAAAATCGACGTTCCTATTCAGAGATCTTAAAAGCTTCTGGGGATTTTACTTCTTCCAATATTTATGATGCATTATCTGACTATGATAATGATGATTTAAATAATGAGTCTTATCAATTTGTATATAAACCTCCCACAAAAAGAAAAAGAGCTAGCTTATTATCTAACAAAAATAATGAAAATTCTGATCCTCAGCCTTTTACATCTTTTGATAAAAATTTTCCTCCAATTAATACTTCGTCCACTTTACAAACGATTCCTGGGTTTCAAAAAGTTGAAGGTGAAAATACATTTGCTAATGAAAGTTCTAGGGAAAATATTGATAATTCATCTAATAATGAAAATTTTGAAAATTCCATTTTGAAAATTTTGAATCAAATTTTAGATTTATTAGGATTTAGTGATTTTTGGAAAAGTTTGATTAAAAAATCTTTACACTTTTTTGCGTTTATTTTTGAAAAGTTAAATTCTTTTGGACCCCTCCTTTCTTCATCATTTTCAGTGTAATGGCTACTACCAATAAATTAAATGTATTACATTGGAATAGTCGTATACCCAGCATTATACCCAAAATTGATAGATTAAAAGCTTTATTATTTAGTCACAATATAGATATATTTTGTTTAAACGAAACATGGTTAGTGGAAAGTAAACACTTACATATTTCGACTTTCAATATTATTAGAAAAGATAGAAATGTTTCAGCAGGAGGAGTTTTGATTGGTGTTCGTGAAAATATTCAATTTAAATATTTAAATTTACCTTTCAATTTTTCAATTGAACACATTGCTATTTCTGTTAAATATTTGAATAAGGAATTTTTTGTCATATGTTTTTATATCCCTCCAAATTATCCTTTTTCATTATCAGAAATTAAGACTATATTAGATAATGTACCTTCTCCATTTTACATATTAGGAGATTTTAATGCGCATAACTCTGCTTGGGGTAGTAGGAATAGTGATGGTAGAGGTAGTTTGATCCTTGATTTGATTGATGCATTGAATTTGAATATTCTCAACGATGGATCATTTACCAGAATTGCTGTTCCTCCTACTCATCATACATGTATTGATTTATCACTATGTTCTAATAGTTTAACATTACTTTCTTCTTGGAAAATAATTAATGATCCTAATGGTAGTGACCATTTACCTATTTTGATCGAAAATTGGAATACTGACAATAGACAATTATCTAATGAATCCCTTAAGGTGAAACAGTTTGGAATCAACTTCTAAGATTGCACTAAAACTTTAAAGGCACAAATCTCGCGAAGAAAGTATCCCACAACAGTGCACTTTTTATTTTGGCTTTGTGCACCAGCAGAAAGCTTAAAATTAGAAGATCAAGAACGTTTGCCAACTATTTTTTCCAGTTTTGTGCCTTTGAAAACGAGAGTAGGGTGAGAAGTCGGCCATTGTGCCGGCCATCTTTGGACTCCGAGATGTTTCACCTTAAGCCTGATTTATGTAAAAATATTGATTGGATAAAATTTTCGGATCTTATTTCATTTTCGTTAACTCATTTTGATGATTCATTATCTCCACTTGATAATTATAAACAATTTTGTGAAATTATAATTGAACGTTTATTAAAATCTCAAAAATATAAAATTACTCCAATTTCTCCAAGGAAAAAATATCCTTCATTTTGGTGGGATAGTGATTGTTCTTTGGCTTTAAAAAATAAATCCGACGCCTTTAAAAAATTTCGTCGTTTTGGATCAAGGGAAACATTATTTTTTATACGGTCAAGCTGAAGCTAAATTTATTCTAATTACCAAATTTAAAAAAAGGAATTATTGGAGAAATTTTATAGAAAATCTTGATAAAGAATCTTCTCTTTCTTCTCTTTGGTCTGTTGCTAGAAATTTAAGAAATTATAATTCTTCTTCTCCAAATATTCAAGAATATTCTGAAGATTGGATTGCCTCTAAAATTTGTCCTGGTTTTGTTCCTTGTTCCATATATTTTTTAATTTGTCAAAGATATAATTATTTTCCTGAACTTAGTGCTTCATTTTCATTAGAAGAATAAGATTTAGCATTATCTGTTACAAAAAAGCACGTCTCCGGGAATTGATAATATTAAATTTATTGTTTTGCAAAATTTACCACATGATGGAAAAATACATTTGTTAGAATTGTACAATTCATTCCTTTTTCAAAATATTTTTCCTTCGGAATGGCGTTCTATTAAGGTTGTCAGTATTGTGAAATCAGGTAAGGATCCTTCATTAGCTGATAGTCGTAGACCAATAAGTTTATTGTCATGTCTACGTAAGCTTATGGAAAGAATGTTACTTAATCGTTTAGAATTATGGGCTGAAAGTAATAAAGTTTTTTCTTCTTCCCAATTTGGTTTCAGAAAAGGTTGTAGCACTCGTGAATGCACTG
This sequence comes from Aedes aegypti, assembly GCF_002204515.2. NCBI lineage: Eukaryota > Metazoa > Arthropoda > Insecta > Diptera > Culicidae > Aedes > Aedes aegypti. The sequence goes on along the minus strand of NW_018736151.1, from coordinate 8,992 downwards.
CTCTTCTAGCTTCACAAATTAATCATTCGTTTAAGGTGATTATAAAACGAAGCCAAACTTTGAATTTTCAAGTGCACAAGACTGGAGAATCTGACAACAATTCGCGTTGAAAAACAATCAAATTACTTGCTTGCTGGTGGTGTCCAATGGGAAAATTTTCAACGCGGAGCGCTGTTTGGTTCTCAAGTCTTGTGCTCTTGAAAATTTGAGGCGTGGCTTCGTTCTATAATCACCTTAATAAGAAACAGGATATGGTTTCAACTTTTCTTGATGTTTCTGGGGCTTATGATTCTGTGTTATTAGATCTACTATTTTGAAAAATTAAAAAAAATCAATATTCCAAATATAATTGCCAATGTTTTATATAATTTATTTTCTTTCAAAATTATGCATTTTTTTCATAACGGCTCTTCCAAATTGATACGATATAGTTATTTTGGTCTTCCTCAAGGGTCTTGTTTGAGTCCATTTCTATATAATTTATTTACCAGTGACATATCATCTGTTATTCCGAATGGATGCTATTTTTATCAATTTGCCGATGATTAAGTTATTTCTATCAGCGGTAATAATAGAGAAATTATTCGTCATTTTATGCAATGTGCATTAAATAATATTGAAATTTGGGCAAACAATAATGGTTTTTCTTTTTCTGTTCCTAAAACTAAATTTATTTTATTTTCTCGTAATTGTTCTATTGTTAATATAAATTTATACCTTAATGGTCACGAAATTGAACAAGTTGATGATTACAAATATCTAGGAATATGGTTTGATTCAAAATTATTGTGGAAAAAAACATATTCAATATATCCAGATAATTTGTGCAAAAAGAATAAATTTCCTTAGATCCATAACTTGTACTTGGTGGGGGGCTCATACTACTGATTTAATTACACTTTACAAAACGACCATTAGATCTATTATTGAATATGGATGTTTTACTTTTGTAAATGCTAGTCAATCGCATTTTTGTAAGCTAGAAAAAATCAATTTCGGTGTCTAAGAATTTTTGTTTAAAAATAATGAATTCAACTCACACTCAATCTATTGAGGTTTTTAGCTGGAGTAATTCCACTTAAAACTCGCTTACATGAATTAAATTGTAAATTCATGTTGAATTGTTTTGTGAAAAAACATCCAATAATTGATGTTTTGAAATTTTTAAATGATATAAATCCAACTTGCAAAATTTTAGATTCATACAAATATTGTTCTTCTTTGAATATTGTTTCTACAACAATTTCTACATTCAATTATCATAATTTTGATATTCATGTTCACTCGTTTCATCCTATATTCGATTTATCGTTATATGAAGAATTAAAACAAATTCCTAGTAATGAGTATTTCCGCTTCGCTCCTTTATTTTTTCGGCGTAAATTTGTTGGATTAGATTCACATCAATTTTACACGGTAGAACAACATTAATATAAAAAAATCAGTATCGCTAAAACATCCACCAAATGAAAACTTGAACTTTCCCCTTTCATTTGAGACCTGTTTGAAAATGTTCTATTGGGGGGTCCTGAACATTTTTTTTTCAAAACAGTACAATCCCGTTTTTTCAGAACTGATTTCTTAATTATGGTTCACACAGTCATTTTCTTTTATGCTTATCTAGGTAGCCATGAGAAATTTTACTACGAATAGTTAACTAATGAATAAAAAGGATTTAGCATTATACCATTCTATTTAAACCATTTTCATACACGACATATCGATAAAGTAAATACGGATAATACGGCTTACAAATGCTCACTATTATACATTACTACAGTTCAAAGAATCTGATGATCATATGCTTCGGAGTTCTCCAGAACCTTAACATGATTCCAAGCAATTTGAAAATCGAAATGCACGGTTTCACTGGATTGTTTCCCGTATTTGCGCAAACAACTTCCTGTGATTTTACAAAACTCCGGGATATGATAGCGCAAATATGGAACTTCGAGCTATTGGGTAAGCACTCCACGTTTTTTATATGTTCTCAACCTATTCTGCAAAATCATCATCCAGACTCGTTTTTGAAAACAACTTTTATGTACCTGATCAGAATGATCAAGCGCCTGAAATACATTTTTTCATTGAAAAGAGATAATTTATAGAACAGTACGATAAATTACAATTGCTAGCAAACTTAGATCCCATTACTTTTCCAAAACATGCCGATTTTTCAAAATCTTCTGACAGTTTCAGCTGGTGAATCCACATTTGTTGTGGCGTTGGCAACTGATGATCCTCACCTGTGATAAAAGAATTAATTTTAAGGTCATCTTTATGAATCACACAATCAATGAAGCAATGAAGCACCTAAAATTATTCAAAAGCAACAGTGTCTTCCAGATTTTCTCAATATTGCCATATTTTTCTGGAATGCCAGAAGCAACAGCGAGCAGCAACAGTATTTTTACGCCAGTATCCTTACATCGGCCTTAATCGACAGGGTAAAGGATTAAAGGACCCTTCTCCATCGCTTGCAGATCGAACTGCCCTGGCCAACCCCACTTTTTGGTTGTCACATAATCAACTAATCCCTGAACGTTATTACAGTATATTACAGGTTTCAGTTCTGCATTATCGTTCAAATCAAAGTGCAGATGTGTTACCTCTAAAACCTCTGAACTGATTGGTTAAGTCTGCTGATTTTGAATGTGATGTTTGGGGCGATTGCAACATCCAAACCCCTTAGACAGCTGCTCAACAGCAACGCTCATCTTCAATCGCTCATCAATCACATTTTTTGTTTTTATCAAAAACAAGTCATCAGCGAACAAATGTTTTTTTTTTTTAGGTTGCACAGATGTTGAATAAGATTCTCAATAAACCGTGTAGATTCGACAACCAACCAATTCAATTGGCACTTACTTTTTGCATTACTATGTCTACCACGTTTTCCCTTTAGTATTGATGAGATTGTTGTTCTCACATCATTACATGCTTCGAGTGGTAGGTTTTAAATTGTATTTATATTTATACAGTGTTATATTCAAAAGTTTGAATTGGTTACTGAACGAATAAACGTGCAAGCTCGACATATTTTTGTAGGACAATACCAGACTGTAATCCTGATGTCGTGAAGAATGTGCTGTTCAATAATATCAGTCACTTTTGCTGATAACGGTTGCAGACACATATTCTTTAAACACAATACGCAAATCTTCGAACGATTGTATTCATGACTTTTCGGTTTCATGTTTCAGGTCTCCTGACAGAGTGTAGTATAAATATATATTTATTAATAGGTGTGAAAATAGGATATACTTATTGTAATTATTAACAGGCATATCTCTAATCATCAAACCAAAATGTTGACCCAAAACAATGAATTTATAAACTTATCACACGACACAAGCACCAATTTTTCGCTATACCACCTTAGAACGCGACAACTTAAGCAATGAAGCGTTATAACGCAGTGCCGGTTTCCCTATCATTGATGCCAATTTAGTTGTTTGTGCAATCTGTGAAACCATTTGTAATGTAATGATCCATGAGTAAATGTTTTCTCAAACGCTTTGTTTATTACTAATCGTAAAAAGCAATATCTTAAGAAAATATATTTAAATTTTAGGACGGTAGCATACAACTGAATCTAAATAAGGGTTATTTATTGATAATCTTTTAAATCTCTGAACAATTTTTTTTATTTAAAATTTCAAAAACTATTAACAACCATTTTAGTTTTGTATAAGAAAATAAATTTTGATTAAAAATATACAATTTTACTATTTAATGAATTTATAATCAACTGAACAGCAACACTGCCAAAACAAGCTTGTTTTATGAAAATCTGGACAAACATTTAAAAAGGGCACATCGACATTGGCAAATAATGGCTTTGTAAGACGTTGTTGAGCCCCAATTCAACTCGATCACGCTCACCAATACTACTATCCGGAAGAGCTAACACTTATCTTTCTTGTACAGTAGAATTTCGTTCGTAGCACTATCTTCAAGTGGGCTACGGCTCCCGTTAGCTATTGAGCTCTCGCCGAGCGGTGTCACGAACACATTCGCAAATTTGCTGGTTAAAAATACTTCCATTTGATTTTGCTGGGAACAGCTGATCTTTGCTTATATTTTCCACCAGCAATTATTAAGTAGTGTTGGTGACATGTACCGCGTATGTACACGAGCGCAGAAACCACTATAGCCCACCTAAAACGAAGGCAAACGTCATTTTCTGACATAAGACGCAATTTATCAATGTTGGTAGCTCTGTTTTTCTTTTGTTCTACATGCTCGTTCAGATCTACTCAAAAGTGAGTAGTTATCGACTCACTTCGGAACAAAGTGGAACTGCTCAAAAGTGAGTAACACCATCGTTACTCACTTTCAAGCATGGGAAACATTCACTCGAATATTGCGTTTCTCTCGCTCACTTCCACAAGCGGTCAAGAGCGAGATTGCCGTTTCTCCAACCAAGCTGATTGTTTCAATTTCCAATGCGCTTTCTTCTTGTTCACCGAGCGACATAGTAGACAAAAATGGCAACAGAATGATTCACTACCGACTCCGTGTGCCGAAGGCATCCGATAGCTGTAGCGAATGATTCTTTACATTCCGATTCCGCACGAGTGGCTTTCGTGTTTGAGAGCTGAAGAGCGTTCACTGACTGGGAATACACAAGGCGAAATGATTCAGTGAAATTTGCGAAAGTGAGTAGATGTCACTCACTTCAGAAAATAATAATTTTGGAAATAAATGTATTATGTTATTTATAAAATCAGAAGAAATATACAAAGAGCATAACATTTATTCATTATCTCATACATAATACATAATAATAATACATGATAACAAGTAAAAAAATTGTTATGTTTGTGTTGAAATTTTCGCTGCTCTGCACTGTGTTTTATTTTCTCGATTTCATGCGCTTTTTGAATAGCGCCCAAACCGTTGATTTTAGCGATATAGTTTGTTCGGAGAAGTTTCTTGGTATATTAAAGCGCAACTTTTGACGAAAAAAGTTTTGTGATCAATCCACCTAGCAGTGAGATAGAAAAACTATTTTTTCAAAACATTTAGATAGACATACAGTCGAAGCTCGTTATAGCGACAACTTCTATAGCGACAATAGCTCTCTATAGCGACATTTTTCGATCCCTTGAAAAATATTTTAATGTTAAAACTATTCTCTATAGTGACATTTCTCTATTACGACGGTCCCTTGCGATGTCGTTATAACAAGCTTCGACTGTATGGTGTCTTCGGCAAAGTTGTAGAATTGTCAATTTGAAACGACTTTGTCGAAGACACATTTTTCTATATCTTATACTTTTTGAGATATATGCCGTTGTATGTGAATGGCCCCTAAAAATCATATTTTTTATCATAACTTTTTTCCAAGATTTTTAACATTTTTTGTGTTTTCTACAAAGTTGTTTGTCATGAAAAACCCGTGTTTTTGCTGAACATATCATCACCCTATCTTTTGAAATAACAAAGTTATTCATGAATTACTCTTTTTTCAAGGGGTAGTTTAGGCCTCTATAACTGGCTTCGGCGCAAAATGGCGCAGACAACTCTTACAAATCATGAAAGTACCATATCTTCCCTTTCGACAGTTGATAAAAACTTTTGTCTATAAGCGTCTTTGCATGGGTTTTTACTATCAAACAAATAAGCCTTATTAAAACGAACTCGACTGATAATTCTTTTTCCTTAAGAGATAGAGAGGTGCAATGTTCAGCAAAAACACGTGTTTTAAGATGTTTAACAACTTTGTAGAAGACATGAAAAATGTTAAAAATTTAAGTAAAAAGTTATGAACAAAAATGATTTTAAACGAGTTTTTTCATACAAATTTGTGTACTTTATGTTAAAAAATTCGTAACTCTATTACAAGATTTTTAACATTTGTCATGTCTTCTACAAAGTTGATAAACATCTTGAAACGCGTGTTTTTGCTGAACATCGCACCTCTCTATCTCTTAAGGAAAAAGAATTATCAGTCGAGTTCGTTTTAATAAGGCTTATTTGTTTGATAGTAAAAACCCATGCAAAGACGCTTATAGACAAAAGTTTTTATCAACTGCCGAAAGGGAAGATATGGTACTTTCATGATTTGTAAGAGTTGTCTGCGCCATTTTTGCGCCGAAGCCAGTTATAGAGGCCTAAACTACCCCTTGAAAAAAGAGTAATTCATGAATAACTTTGTTATTTCAAAAGATAGGGTGATGATATGTTCAGCAAAAACACGGGTTTTTTCATGACAAACAACTTTGTAGAAAACACAAAAAATGTTAAAAATCTTGGAAATAAGTTATGATAAAAAACATGATTTTTAGGGGCCATTCACATACAACGGCATTTATCTCAAAAAGTATAAGAGATAGAAAAATTGTGTCTTCAACAAAGTTGTTTCAAATTGACAATTCTACAACTTTGTCCAAGACACCATATGTCTATCTAAATGTTTTGAAAAAATAGTTTTTCTATCTCACTGCTAGGCGGATTGATCACAAAACTTCTTTCGTCAAAAGTTGCGCTTTAATATACCAAGAAACTTCTCCGAACAAACTATATCGCTAAAATCAACGGTTTGGGCGCTATTCAAAAAGCGCATGAAATCGAGAAAATAAAACACAGTGTTCTGGAATGGATCCCTGGATGTTATAAATATCTGGGGCATTGATGAAAGTCATGGAGGATGTAGTTTGACCGATCCAGTAGCCCTCCCGGTTGGACTGTAAAGAATTGATAATTAGTCCAATAAAAAGAACGACGGTAAAACTTACAGTTTATATTATTTTTGCGATTATTTGATCAAAACCTTGGTCATTTTCAACCCGACCTCGCTTCACTTGATATCAGGATTATTGACTTCGCAGCACTAATCTGGAGTTCGCCGGTTGGACTTACGAAGCGCTCTGCCGGCTCGACTTTTATCTCGACTGTTTTTGAAAACAGTCCGACATCACGGCGACGGAAGAAATTTCACCACAACGGAGGATTTGTCAGTGTCAAAATTTGTCAAAGTGAGTCAAATATGTTTGTCTTTACTCAAAAGTGAGTAAGGTCGTTTTCTTTCATGGTTGAGTAAAAAGTTACTCACTTTGAGAAAATAAAGTTACTCACTTTTGACAGCTAACTTGAAACTTCAAAAGTGAGTCAAAGTTACTCTCTTTTGAGTAGATTTGAACGAGCGTGTATGTTATTTGACAGCTCGAAACTCAGCCCGATTAGTGAAAGTCTTTCACTAATGTCGAATTCGTTTTTGAACCCAGGTTGGAACTGGCGCAACCCGTTCTGAATCACAGTTTCAACCCCAACCCGATTCAGGTTCGACCGGACTACAATTTGTTTGACGTTTGTTTGTTTATGTGTTGATCACCGACCCAGTTCCTAAAAACGAAAACGGCATAAGTGGACTACAGGTTTAGTGCAACGAACGAAAGTTGACTGTAGTGGTGTTAGTTTGCATGGGCGAGCTAAAAAGGGCTCAACAGCAACGGTTCTGAAAAAAGGCTCAAGACCTCTCCAGCCCTTTTCAAATGTTTGTCCAAAAATATATGTCATGGCCTTCTACGGTTCGATTGAGTTGTCATCATATGGTACAAGCGATTCATTGTATCGTACTATAGGTGGAAGAAGATCACAGATGTAAATTGTCTCTTTACTAAAATAAAAAAAATGTTCAGGACCCCCCGATAGAACATTTTCAAACCGGTCTCAAATGAAAGGGGAAAGCCTAAGCTTTCATTTGGTGGGTGTTCCAGCGATACTGATTTTTTCATATTCATGTTTTCTACCAGAGACACCGTGTTTACTTTTCTGATGGATCATTATGGTGAAACTCCTTTGAATCCACTAATAACTGTATTAAAGTAGTGGCACACAAAAATATTCTCTTATTTGTTGGTAATAGTGAAATTATAATTGATAAGACGTTGTTGCCAGTAATCGCTACTTCAATTTGAGTCTTTTCCCTTTCGACTAAATAAGATTGCTTGATGTCGTACGTAACCATCAACGTATCTGACAGCCCTGCAAGCGAGCAGCCGGCGTAAAATTAGAAAAATAAAAAAGCGAAATGCTGTGAACAAGTGATTGTTTTGACGTAGAAGTACGTCTTTCTTCTCTATACAGGAGTGAAATTGGAATTTCAAAACCAAGAGCGTTACGCTGGCATGAAATATTTTAAACGTTTATAACTTTTCGCTGGCTTAACGAAATTTCTTGATTAGCACCTCAATCGAAAGATAAGACATCAAAGCTTCATGTCGTTTACTTACTGAATCCCACATAGCTGTCCAAATAGTTTAATAACTGTTTTAAAATAGAACGTTGATTTCAAGCAAATCTATAAATAGGGGTGGCTAGAGAAAATTTGACGTCATTTGCTTTTCACTCTCCGATTGGCTCGCATCTCAGCAGGCGACAGATCGGCTTGCTCTGACCGGGCGAGCTTCTCAGGCACAGACATCGATAGCGAAGGACGCCCCCGTTTATCTTGCTTCACTCAAATCAAACTGTCGAACGAGCGAGAGAAGATGCCGTCCGAAGCCAAAGCCATCACCGCTGCCGCCGCCTAGAAGAAGAAGAAGAAGAAGAAGAAGCAGTCAACAGGTGAATTTGCGGTCGAACTGTGAACACGGTCGGGCGAGTCATTCTCAATTTGTGGTTCACCGCTTGTTTGCGTTCACCCAGCCATCGTCATCGCCGCCGCAAATTTCATCGGCCGAGAGACCCGCGCTTCAAAATTTCGACTCGTGATGAAATCATTATTGGTGGTCAAGAAGCAATCCCGTTAGGAGCAAATACCAGAAGCCCCCTGAGTTTTGCTGGTCCGAGCAGTGTTATTTATCCGTAACAACATCGAAGCTAACAAAGCCATCGGTTCTTTTCAGAGCCATCAAATTAGTGGAAAAGAGTGAAAAGAGAAATATTTCCGACTTTATTTATAACTTCTAATATTCCTAAATCAATTTCACGGCTTCATACAAAATTTCATTTATCATGAATAATTTATGACTCAACCATTTGA
>NW_018736150.1:0-32134 GCF_002204515.2 Aedes aegypti | reverse complement strand
CTAGGTGCTGAACTAGCAAGAATGATAAGCAATCAAGCGAAGAAGATTTAATATGATTATAAGGTAATTTTAGACAAAACACATCTTACCAAAAATACGAGGACGGTGAAACTAGGAAGAATCGCCAATCAAGTGTAGAAGGGTGCATATCAAATGACCAGTTCGTTCACCACAAATTGAAACACCAACAGTACGACAATTATGAGAGCAGAAAACTTTTCGGGACACTGGGCTGTTCGGGAAAACGGGTATTGGGGGATTTGAAGCTGCTCTTACATATGTCATTACTAAGTTTTATAATCAAACTTGACCAGAGCACTTCGAAAAATTTCTTTGTTTTGTTTTAATAATCCAAGATTCCTTCTTTTTAAAATAGACTGTTCTTTCTAATTGTATTTTCGAAACGCGATTGTATTAGCGTAATATTCTTTATATTCACAAAATAATTGATGGAATTTGTTTTTTTTTTTTTTGCTTTTCATAACATAATCTCCCTTCTTTTGAACTTGCAGTTCTTCATATATATATATACACAAGAAAATTGCCTTGTCATTGATAATCATTTCACACCAAACTACTGCTGTGAAAATTTGAGCAGCGTCCATAAACTCTAAGGAGGGGTTAAGCGAGCATTGAAGTTTGTATGAAGAACGTCATCCAAATATATAAAAATGATCAAAAGGTTCTAATTACATTTCTGACCATTGGTGGCGCTGAATTTGATGACTTTCTTAATTTATTGATTTAAAGATACTCTATTTAATAAATAAAAGACTGCAATAAACAGAAAGTGTTGTCGCAAAAAAACAAAAATGGTTTACCCATGAAAACTAAAATTTGGTTATCCATAAATCTTCCAGTTAATTGTGTTTACTATTAACTATTTACCATTTACCTGGATTTTAACAGCCCAAAAAATCTTTTATTTCTTTTTCTGGAGAATGTCCTATTATGGGGAATGGTTTGCTGGGGAAACGTCCTATTCTGGGGAATGGGTTTCTGGGAAATGTCGTAAAATCATCTCAGTACTACCATCTTAATCCTCTCAAGACTCTCATCTTTTAGGATTCATTAGGATTCTCATGGTCAGGGTTCTCATCAGAATCCTCTCATCTATTTTTTTCCAGATTATCATCTGAATCTGTCGGGATTCTCATCTGAATCCTTTCATGGTTCTTCATTTGGATCCTCTCAGGATTCTCATATGGATCCTGTCAGGATTTCTCATTAGAATCCTCTCATGGTTCTCATTAAAATCTGTTCATCAAAATATTTGAGAAGTCTTATTTAAATCCTATCAGGATCTACATCAGACTGTTTCAAGAGTTATGTTCAAGGTATTGTTCCCGGATTTCATATTGTAAGCTTTAATTCAATCAGTAATGTTTGTGGAAATGCATGGAGATTAGGGTGGTTCAAAAAATTGTTTTTGCTCCACACCCCTCATTCGATTTCTAGATCATATTCTGAGTGTCCTCCCAAAAATTTGAGCTCATTGATGAAACTGAGACTGAACAAGCCCTTCAAAGTTTTCATGGGAATTAATATGAAAAATGCAAGCGATTCATTCAATCGATCATAGTGTTTCTCCATGTGCTCTTGAGAGTTAGAGCTACGTTGATACTGTTGGATACATTCGTCAGCTACAACTTTACCGTAGGAGGTTCTGCAATATCTTGATTACTTTTATGCATTTGAAATGTTATACATGATGTTCTCCGATTCAATGAGACTGCATGGACAATGGCCATACTTTAATATAATAGGAAGTTGTTTACCCTAGACCTAGAAGAGCATCCCAGAAAAAAAGTTTTGCAACATAATTTTAAATTTTTAAATTTGAATTTTCCATAGCTTTTATGAAGTATCAGATCAGATAAACTCAAAATTCGGTTTCGTCAAATGTGAGAAGAAAAAAGTCAATAATATTTGCAATCACTAAACTCAATACATGCGATTTATTCGCGTTCTCCTTCAATAAAAGACTTGAATGACTAGCGAAGATGGAACCTCTTGCATTACTGTTAAAATTTCCATCTGCTTTTTATGACCCATCACTCTCTTCCAACACCTTTTCATCGTTTGCAATGAGGTAACCGTTTGGAAACAACGCATCCGAAGACAAAGGTGTATCCTTTTACGCTTCTTATTCGGTCCTAGTCCTAGACTCGATTGGTAGTTTACCTATAGCTGACATGCCATATGGTTTTGATTCGACACAACCTGATTATAAGCCAAAACCACTGTGGTGACAATTACCTTGAACATCCCGGATGGAAAGCAAAAAGGAAACGAACATCAAAACAAGTCCTGCTCGAAACGGCAGCAGCAGTGAGCTACCCAAAAACCAACCATCAGTCATAATGATCATCACATTCACAGCAGCAGCAGCAGCGGTGGAGGGACGAAATTCGAAAAATCTATTGTTCTTGCGATTTCGGGCAGCCCTCGAACGAGAACTCATCGGGGAATTAATTACGGAGTTTCGATGTTGCCTTTCCCTTGGCTGTTTTATTACGTATACAGTAGTGGCAATACATTTTGCAACTTTTTAGATTTTCAATACACAATTTTAAAGTTTTTGATCTGAATGATTTATGGATCGATTTGTGCGAGATTTCCACAGTTGTTTCTAGACCGGTGAATTGGAACAAAATTGATGTCTTCAGTTATACTAAAATCTGCTACAAATATCAAAATTTTTGTTAAATTTTTATAAAGCATTTTGCGTGGAAGTATAGTAAAGTTTGTTCCAAAATTGTTTTAAGTGCCATTTTGCATTTTCAAGATAAATAATTTTGATAGTATCATTAAGTTTCTATTTTTGTCAAAAAAATTCACTTAATTTCAAACTAGTGACTGAAAAAAACACAAATGTATAGGTATATTAAAATTCAAGTCATGTTTGCTTATCTGTGAAAATATCATTCAAATATGTCCATTAATATCTTAGATAATCGAAAAAGTTTCAAATGTAACGTCCAATACTGTATCCATGTCGCTTGCCTTTGCTTAGCGATTGTCCTTGTCTCTAATTTCGATGCAGTTTAAGGATCGAGGAAGAGCATGGACTGAGTTTTTTTTATTTATAATGCGAGGGTTGAAGACTGGAATTAATGCACTTTGTGTGTGGAACGGCAACGGCAGGCGAGGGAGCAAACCATCCGGAATTCAGTGTCACCATGGCGAAATGATGCGACACGTTACCCATAGAAAGGAGCGACAGTTTGCAGCCGTGTTCGATCGGATGGATGCTCGTAAAAATTTTATATTTTTTATTGATTAGGGACAAATGTTATTAATGAATGAGTTCGATTGGTGGTGTGTTGTTAGGAGAGGAAGATGAAGCAGAAGAAGCCGAGGCATAGAAACGGTATTCCATGTTTTATTGAATTGCAAAGAAGTACTAAATTTTAAAAACTCAGAAGCATTCAAGCCATGCTGAAGATGTCTGGGTATGATTCCTTGACTTCCCTGGGCATAATGTATCATCGTACTTGCCACACGATATACGAATGCGAAAATGGCAACTTTGGTAAAGAATACTCTCAGTTAAGTGTTGGAAGTGTTCATTGAACACTAAGGTATCCTAGTGAGGAGGTAATGCCAAGAAGAAGAAGAAGAAACATACATGCAGAATAAATACAACCCCTACAAAAACTGATCCTCCAAAGATTTTTAAGAAGACTTTCTGAGCAAAACTCCTAAAGGTATTCCTAAAAGATCCCTTGGGGAATCGTTCGATTGATTTCTAAAAGCATTTTTAACGAACTCCTTAAAGTATTTCTAGTGAGGATTGCTGAAAAAACATGTAGGGTAGGCATCCTAGGGAAAATTCCTGTAAGAATCTTTGAATAAGATTTCAGAGATATTCATGGAAATCTGAATCGCGAATGTTTTAAGTGCAATCCTTGAAGTAATTCTAACGTGAATAATTGAGATAATAACAGTTGATATTCTAAAATAATTTCTAATGAAACATATGAATGAGTTATATTAATATCCTTGAAGGTATTTTTTCGGTAACTTCAGGTAAAAAGTGATACCTTAATGACTACAACGTAGCGTAACGCCTTCACCAGATGTATTGAACAGCTCTTCCCAAGTAACGTTTTCAGCTGAATAGCAGTTCATTCAGCTGAAATATACTCATTTCAGCTGACTAAGCCGTTGCTCAGCTACTAATGTTACTTGTGTTTCTTCGATTTAATTGCCCCAAACCTTTAAGGTTCCCTGGTCCTCTTCCGCTGTGTATATCCAGCGTATTCGTGGCCTTCGAAGGAGTCGCCTACCTCTGCCGGATTCCCTGCTGAACATTATTTTCGCAATTCATGCTTCTGATATCCGCACAATGTGACCTGCCCACTAAGACTGACGTAGGAGGTGGTAAAATGAACACCGTGTTAATAAGGGAGGAAAACAAACTTCAATGAATTGTTATCAAGCTCCGACGATTAAAGTATAATCTAGGATGTTTCATACTGATACGAAGGGCAAATGAAGTGAAAACATATAAGAAAACCAAGTTTTTAAATTAGGCTTAGTGTAACTTTGTGCTTGGAGCTTTTGGGGTATTTCATTAAGATGAAAATTTTGAAATGGTGTGAAATTAGATATTTTAGATCTATAATTTGTATGCAGCTAAAAATATGATTCTAATTTTAAAGTTCTCCCCAGCTTTTCCAAAAATCTCTATAGCTATCAGTATGTACATAGTGTACACTATGACAAATATTTGGCTTGGATTGAATGAAACAAATATTTGACACCTCAAATATTTTGTCAGAGTTGAAACCGACGATTGGTGTGTTGATTTATGCCTAGCCAAATATTTGCACATTGCATTTGCATGCAAATTTGCATTGCATTGCACATTGCAATATTTCAAAGCGTGTACTGATAGCTTAAGAATTTGCTATCATACTGTTTCGGACAGCCGTTCAGTAAGGTCGTGAAGGTCATCATTCGAGGGCACATCCCGGAGGCTATCATCGAGGAGATGGTGTTGGCCGGACTGAAGCCGATGAAGGTTTTCCCCATCCGGCGAGTGCAAAGAGGAAGGTCCAGGGACAACCTGTACCTGGCCCACCTGGAGAATGGTTACATCACCATGGCGGGCCTGACGAGGGTGAGAGCGCTCTTCAACATTGTCGTTGAATGGGACCGAAGAAACGAGACGTGACGCAGTGCGGCAACTGCCTCGCGTTCGGTCACGGGACGAGGAACAGCCACATGAAGAACCGGCACTTCTCCTCCCACCGACGACGGCTTTCTGTACACGCCGGAGCAAATGTTGGAATACACCAGGAACTTGTTCCAACGGCTGCGAGCCTGCCGTTCCAATTCGGAACAGATCGACGCCGCCAATTCGGTGGTACCGTAAAACGGGGTAACTTTGATAATGCGGGTAACTTTGATAGTGCGAGACTCTCAACATACTAAACGAAATAACAAAGTTTCTGTTAATCTGTTAAGCAAAACGAATGCAAAAGTAAAGAGTTTTAGTATGACACTTCATGTTGAAGCTATTTTCGTTGCAATCAAGTACATTTGAGGATTTATATGCAAATATGGAAAATTTATAAGATTTTTAGGAATTTTGAAAACGGGGCCCACTCAAACAATCTGTTCTACTATCACTATTTTGAGTAAGTCATATGAATTCGTAATTTATAGCTTGACAGCCCATAGTTATTCAGTCGAACATGAAGTTCGGGTCTCAAACTCTTTAGCGAACACTATTTTTACAAACTGGGACCATTTTGTATCTAGGTCAGAAATTTCCATATAGCGTCAAACGCCTAAAGGTAATGTAACGCCCTACAAATGTTCCGTAATACATTCATTTGTTCGATTCATGCTTTCATTATCAAAGTTACCCCAAAAACAGAAAACCAACTTTCGATTATATGAAAAATTATATAAACCATTCAGAATAAATCTTTCGGCAATCTATCAACTGCAATCGATAGCTAGGATACCAGTACATGTTTAAAAATATGAATTACAATTCTGTTGAAATAGCATGCATAAATATTCAAGTTTTCTTAGAAAAAAACTATCAAAGTTACCGCGTTTTACGGGTATTTGCTTTCCTTTCCAAATATGGCCCGTGAGGCCATCACCAGGATCGCAAAACTGGAACGCTTGTTCCCTCCGGAACCAAAACTATCGAGCTCGTCGACTTACTAGAAGAGAAAAGCATCGACATCGCCATCATCAAGGAGACGCACCTCAAGCCTGAGCTGAGCGTCTCCATTCCAAACCATCGACTTTGTGCGGCTAGATCGCACCGGCTTTGAAGGAGGGGGAGTCGCCATCGCTTTGCGCCACAACGTGAACTGCCGCCTGCTGTCGAACCCTGCAGGTCAAGCTCATCGAGGCTGTAGGAGTAGAAGTGCAAGCTTCGGACGGCCGATCACCATCATGCAGCACCCAGTAGTATGCAGTAGTATGCAGCACCCAACACGGACAAAAATCTGATCCCCACACCATGATTTACAAATCATTGAAATTCATAAATTGGTTAGGTCATAGTATCAGGATCACAATCATGGTTCCTGGAGTCATAATCATGATTCCTCATAAGCGTAACATCCAGTGTGGGAACACCAAGCGGCGCACTTTGCTTCATCTCATTCGTATCGATCACTCTTACAGTGGCTCAATTTCATTTTCGTACCGGGGCACTGGTTTTCATATCAAGTTGGTATAAAACTATTAAATGGTGCATGGACTTCGATATACTTTACCAATAATGAAGGTGATAGGTGTTCATCTATTGTTTGGCATGAACAAACTGTATTCATTTGCTTAAATCTTTGGAATAATGGAAAAGTATTGAGATTGTGTCTATAATTGACCCAATTCCATATTCGTACACCTAACAAAAAAGAAATATACAGCATTCAAAACTAATTTTTATGGACTAGATGACTACTCAAGCTCTTCGTTGTGTTGTTCAGGATGCAGTAAGAATACATTTGGAAATTTATAAACGGATATATTTGAAACTTAAGTAAATTTAAGAAAAATACCAGTTTTCCCATGTTTTTTGCTAAAAATATTCGATAAGTCGAACAATAAATTGCATTTTTTTCATCATCAACTTCCTTAAGAATGATAATTGCGAATATTGCACAAGTTTCAAAAAATTATAATCAGTTTTAGAGTAGCTAAGAGTGGATATCGACAACTTATACTTTTGAATCTTAGGTAATATAAAATTTATAACAATCAAAACCAAAAATTTTAGTCAATTTCTTTATGTTTGGCTCCTAAATGTATATACATAATCCATAGTTAATGTTTCCTATCACCAAACATTGCGTAAATTATCATTTTTAATTTACATTTTACTACCAAACATGATTATAGAGATTTATAGAATAAATATTATTGTCATAACCGCAACACAAACGTGTTTTTAAAATGATGAAAACAACAGGATATATTCTATTAAATAGTGTATCAATGCTTTCTGCTCATTCAAGTTTATTTTGTATTTTTCTTATAAAATAATAAATTGGCAAAATAGGGTGCTATTTTGAATATAATTGTAAATATTATCTCAAGATATTAAATATTACGATGACATCAATTATGTGGAGGTATGTACCAGCGTAGTTTAGGGTACTTAATTATAAAACGAAGTTCGTAGTTCAAATTATTTTTACAGACAAATTCGAAATTAACATTTACCTGTTGTTTAGATGAAAACTTTGGTTTACAATTGATTAAAAATATCATTTTAGAACGAGTTTTGAACTTATGGCACAACAATTTTCTGAACTCAAAAAAGATAAAAAACTGTTTATGATTTCTGTAAAGTGTATATATTTCAACTAATTTCTATCAGAGCTTACGAGTATAATCTATAGATTGGATCCAATGACAAAAATAAACGTAATTGTTCGAATTATTGGATTTTATAGCAAAAATCATTGGAAAACTGGCATTTCTCATAATTTTACCTAAATTTTATATATATCCACTAATAAATTGTCCAAATGTATTTCACTACTTCTGAACATCATAAACAAAGCACTTCAGTAATCAAATAGAGCTTCTAAATTTAGATTTGAAACGTTGTGCGTTTGAATTTTGGTAGGTGTACGAATATGGAATTGGGTGAATTTCAGACATCAATTCAATACTTTCTATTAATCCAAAGATGAATGTAAATGGAAACATTTTGTGATTCGCAAACAATAGATGACACCTATTACCTTCAATGTGGATAAGTATTGTAGCTCAATACTTCATTTAATAGTTTTTTACTAAACTTGATGTGGAATCAGTATCCTGTACGAATATGAAATTGGGGCCACTGTATTTCAAGATGACGATGCGGTTGAGTGGTAGAGTACGTGGCTCACCAATCGGAAGGTTCTTGGCTCGAATTTCAATGTATGCTATTTTTAACTTTTTTTTTTATTTTGTCGATCATAAACGGATGCGCGACTCAGCATTTTTGGAATTTGAATCATGATTCCGAGCAATCAGCTACAAAATCTAACGCATGTGTTTGCGTTACGGGCAATCTGACTCATGATATCATGAGTCCAAATCATGGTGTATTTTCATAAGACGAAAATACGCTGGAATCATGATATCATGAGTCATAATCTTGTTTTTGGATTCTGATTTCTACCCGTGAACGGAAGGCGAAACCTCAACGACGGATCGGCAACGGCCCTACGACAGGACATCACCAAGCTATTTCGGCGGCACGAGCGGTACAATCATCGCCGGCGACCTCAACGCGAAGCACGAAGCCTGGGGGAACCCCTCGAAGAAATCGAAACGGAGTCATCCTGGCAGCAAGGCTTGGAGGAGGGCCACTTCAACATCTTGGGCCCGGATACTCCCCACCCAGTTAAGCAGATCGGGAACCCACGCCAGCATCGACCTGTTTACCACCAACATGGTAAGCATCTCCCATCCAGTCGTCTACCAGGAACTCAGCTCGGACCACTATCCGGTGGTGGTGGAAGTTGGGTCCTCGGTCAACCGGCATACATATCAAGACTCGGCGCAACTATCATCGCGTCAACTGGGACCAAATGATATTGATTCCGGCAGTGTGTCGACACCCTCGTCGACTACGAGGTGCTACCCAAGTCAACCGATGACGTCGATCGGCAGCTACAGGCCATCGAAGAAGCGATCTCCCAGGCCAGGGAACAACACGTGCCGGCAACCAGTCAGCAACAACATACCAATCGATAAACTTACTAAAGATTTGATCATACTTCGCACACCATCCGCAGGCAGTACCAGCGAGCTGGGCTGCCTGCCCTTAAATCCGATGTAAATCGGATGAACAAAATTATCAAGGCCAAAATGTTGGATTCCAGAAATCAAAATTTTGCAAACAAGATCCGCGCTCTCCAAGACTGTGCTCAGCCGTTCTGGAAGCTCACGAACGTTTTAAAAACCAAGCCTAGACCAAATTCCACCGCTGGTTCCACAAGATAACAATAGCCCGTACTGCCCATAACTGCATATTTGTAACATTCGACAAAAGTAGGCATTGAGTAAATGGGATACCAAGTTTGCATTTTACTGCAGTATGGGAGGAAACTAAAATTTCAAAAAATCATTAAGAATTCAAAAGAGCCTTTTTGAGGCTGAAATTGTTTACAACTCATATCGCTTATTGGGTGAATAGTCCTGAAAATAATTCTGATAGAAATTTCGTTGCTACTACCTTATCAGGCTCATGTATAATCTCAATGTGACTGTTATGCGGTTACAATTGCCAATGTGACAAAACAATTAGGTATTTTTTCGAATTTTCTAGAACAATCTCACAGATTTTAGAGGCCTATTTTGTAAATCGAGCAGATTCATGTGACTCGTTTGTGTTCATTGTCGATCAAAGCAAACATGCAAATTTCAGATGTCACCCGTCGACTCCATATTAATCCAGTCACATAGAGTGATAGAGTGACTCCAGTCGAGTCATTTTGATCGACTCGACTTATAAAATAGACCCCATAATCTCGGACACAATATCATCAGTCCGTATGAAGCTGCCGTGAATTAGCATGCATACAACCACCATCAGATTCCCCAACGACTTCTCGGAGGAGTTGGAGATCACAGCTGACGAACTGTCGACCTATTTAAAAAACACTCCAAAAACATGAAGGCCCCAGGTTTCGATAACATCATGAACTTGGAACTCAAGCACATGAGTGTCCAGTAGAGTGGTTCAAAAAAATCGTTTTTGCTCCACACCGCTCATTCGATTCTAGATCAAATTCTGAGTGTTCTCCCAAAATTTGAGCTCATTTGGATGAAAACTGAGACTGCACAAGCCCTTTAAAAGTTTATATGGGAATTACTATGGGGAAAAGCAAGCAATTCATTCAATCGGTCATAGTGTTTGCCCATGTGCTCTTGGAGATTAGAACTAAGTTGATACTGTGAGATACAATAATCAGCTACAACTTTGCCGAAGACCATTTTTAAATCGGACGCCCCAGTAATTAGTTATTGATTTTTGAATGACTTGTAAAACTTTGGCTATAATTATTGGGCTATTCTGCAGGCATCACTGGATATATGCAGTAAAACATAGTAGCCATGATTTGTGCGTGCTATCTTTCGCGCCAGGTGCAGCAATGTTGCCTGTTCAGAAATTAAATGAGCTCTGCTGAAGAATTTGTGACTGGATATAAATCAATAACTAATTACTGAGGCGTCCGATTTGAAAACGGTCCTTCGGCAAAGTTGTAGCTGATTATTGTATCTCACAGTATCAACATCGTTCTAATCCCCAAGAGCACATGGGCAAACACTATGACCGATTGAATGAATTGCTTGCTTTTCCCATAGTAATTCCCATATAAAATTCAAAGGGCTTGTGCAGTCTCAGTTTTCATCCAAATGAGCTCAAATTTTGGGAGGACACACAGGATTTGATCTAGAATCGAATGAGCGGTGTGGAGCAAAAACGATTTTTTGAACCACTCTAGTGTCCAGTTCTACGATCAGCTCGCGGTGATCTTCAACCAGTGCCTTCAGCTTAGCTACTTCCCATCCGATGCGCACGACATCATCGCAGGCGTCCCCCAGGGCAGTATCCTCAGGCCCCTGCTATTCAGCCTGTTTCACCTCCGATATGCTCGCACTCCCAGGAGGCGGCGCCCTGTCCTCTGTTCGCAGATGACACCTCCATCGTCTACAGTGGTAGGGTGATCAGAGCGCTCACGGCAAAACTCCAACGAGGCCTGGATGTCCTTACAGAATACCTCACCAGCTGGAAGATGTATTAACGCGGCGAAGACCCAGGTCATCCTCTTCCCCCACTCCAAATCCCCCAGACTTGTTCCGGCTGCGGATTGCAAAATCACACTAAACGGCACAGCGGTGGAATGGTCCAACGAGGCCGATTATCTAGGCTTGACTCTGAACAGCAAGCTGATCTTTCGACAACAAATCGACAAAACGGTCACGAGGTGCAGCACGATGCTGCGAATGTTGTATCCTCTCATAAACCGTAAGTCGACACTGTCCCAAAAGAACAAGCTTGCTGTTTACAAACAAATCATCCGTCCCGTCATCGAGTACGGCATGCCGGTCTGGGAGAGCTGCGCTAAATCACACAATTTCAAACTCCAGAAGGTTCAGAACAAGTTTCTGAGAATAGCGCTGAACGCCCCTAGGAGAATGCGAAATTCTGAGGTCCACCGTCTGGCCGAGAAACAAACTCTCGAAGATCGCTTTAGTGAGTCTATCGAAAGGTACAGGGCTCGTTGCCGCACGTCAGACCAGCAGGTCTTCCGTGCTATAGTCGCACCCTCCTAGGCTCCAAAGAGCCAAATTGTCAAATTAGAATAATCAATTTTAAATTCCATAACACTATATCAAAACGACCAAGATTGAAAGGCTCCTGGCCGACCAATTTAGCTGTAAGAGTAATTATACCCCCAAATCAAACAAGAAATAAATACGAATTAAATCGAAAGGATTTGCTAATGACCATACAGGCATGGAAAACTTGTATGAAAGAACCTGCGAAAACCTGTGAAAAATTACAAAAGAATCAACACACGGGTAGGAATCAGTATTCAAAAACAAGATTATTATCTTATGAAAATACACCATGATTTGGACTCATGATATCATGAGTCAGATTGCCGTAACGCAACACACGCGTTAGGTTTTTGTTGCTGACTGCTCGGAATCATGATTCAAATGCCAAAAATGCTGATGCTCGCGCATCCGTTTATGATCGACAAAATAAAAAAAAAAGTTAAAAATAGCATACATTGAGACTCGAGCCAAGAACCTTCCGATTGTAAGCCACGTATCTACCACTCAACCGCTTCATCATCTTGAATTAGGAGTGATCAATACGAATGAGATGAAGCAAAGTGCGCCGCTTGGTGTTTTCACACTGGATGTTACGCTTATGAGGAATCATGATTATGACTCCAGGAACCATGATTTGTGATCCTGATACTATGACCTAACCAATTTATGAATTTCATGATTTGTAAATCATGCTGTGGGGATCAGATTGTTATCCGTGCATATTTTATTGACAGGAACATCCAAAAATCACATATTGGTTTCTTGTAATAAATCTGTTATGATCCTACACGTAGATTAGTAGAAATTCACTGAAAATCAAGTTAGGTGTCTTTTATGTATCTTTCTAAGAAACATCCCAAATGAATCTACCCCAATTTTTCAATAGTTTTGCTGATTAAGTTCTTGGGATGATCCCTAAAATTTCGCCTGCAGTACATCATAGATTTTTCCAGGCATTAATTTTAAAGGCTTCATCGAAAAGTATATTTGTAGGTTTTTCAAAATTTGTAAAATTTTTCCAGGTTCACCAGAAGTCCGCAAAGATCTTACCACCAAGGAATTTTCGCCAGGATTTTGTGAGGAATCTATCTAGCAAGGCTGCTGAAAATATTTGATTTTTTTCTAATTAGCTTCATAGTTCAATAGCGAGCGTGGAAAGAATTCATTAATCGTTTAGCTAGGATTTTTTTTAATTTGAGAGGTATACGTCAATGTTTTGAGTGTAAGTGAAGATTTTCCTCGTCTCTGCCGATTATTTTCCAAGGAACTCCCTAGAATGTTTTCAAAGATCTTGTAACAAATCTACAAAAGAAAATTTAAATTATGCCATAAAAGTATCTATTAACATGTATGTAGCTGTTAAGATGGACTTATATCATGTGATGCGTAATTAATGTTTGTCGTTTGTTTGATGGCTTGCCCTGACCATCGCCCTTGTCAGCCCCACCGCATCAAGATTCGGGATATCGCTGTCTACACGAAGTACTTCGACGAAAAGGTCCTTATCAAAGGCCTTCGTCTTCCACTGCTGTACGATAGTTGTGGTTCTCGGCGTTGCCACGCAGTCCCGTCGGCCAATGGTATAGCGGATTGCCTGGTGATCGCTATGGGTATACTCCTCACTAACCCTCCAGTTCATGTTGCCCGTCAGCGATGGGCTACACCATGTAAGATCGATGATCGATGCTCGTCCGTTTATGCTAAACGTGCTAACGGTACCTTTATTGCACAGCTGGAGATCTAGCTTTCTCAAGGCCTCCAGCAGGCTGTAACCCCTGGGATTGGTTACCCTGCTACCCCACTCCACGGCCAATGCATTGAAGTCTCCTCCAGTCAGTACTGGCTTCCGACTGACAAGCTGATCAGTTAATTCCTCTAACATCCGCCTGAATTCGTTGAGCGTCCACCTCAGAGGAGCATAGCAGCTGCCTATGTAGACACCATTGACTTTCGCGATCACGAATCCTTCTTTGGTGCTAGAAACCACTTCTCGGATGGGGAATCTACCCATCACCTGTATCGCCACTATTCCCATGCTGTCGGCCACCCAGTTGACATTATCGAGCGGTACAGTTACAGATTGCCGCCTGGTGTCCGAAGTTCATGAACTTGAAGCACCTCATCGGCCACGGCTCGGGAGACGAGTCTCAGCGGACATCCAATTTTCACCTTTTCCTTCTCCACTATAGTTTGTTGGCTGCGGCCACTGGCAGCCGAATCGTCGCTAACTGTATGCCATCGTACGACTTAGTAAGCCGGATTGTTATGCCACATCTCCAATATCGCACTGTGATCGCAACTCCTGTAGCAGATCACCATTGAATGTTATCTCGTCCAGGTATCTGCACTCAACCACTGCCTCCTGAGTTAAGGCTTTCACGCTTGCTTCGTTGACCAATGATTCAGCAATCAACTCCTGGTAGGCCGAGCTTTTTGATTTCTCCTCTCTGAGTACGCTACGTTCTGACCACGTTCTCTCCTAGGACTTTTAGCTTCGGATCGTCTCTGACCTTACGAAGAATCGCTGCGTACATGGTTTGGTCGTTTGCCCTAACCAGTATGGCGTCCCCCTTCAACCACTCCCGCCGTGAGAGGCTAGTCACTTTCTTGGTACCGTCCTTTTTCTTTTCTCTTCCTTCGCCATGTTTCTTCCCTCTGTTTTTCAGGCTCCTGACGGTTTGCCATCCTTCACCGTTTTTTGCTCCGTTCAGCAGATAGTTTCCCTGCATCTATCACGTTTCTTCGACGGCTTGTTGGCATGTGCCTTAGGGGTTTTTGGCATGTCAGCCACTGTTTGTTCCTTAGCATTTTGTAGTGCCTTTTCGGCTGCCTCGGCTCTCATCTGTAGCGCTTTCTGTTCGTTTTCGGCTGCGTTTATGGCGGATTTTATGCTCATTACTAGATTCCTAATCTTGTGATGCACATTAGTCTTGTCCTTCTTGTATTCGTAGAGTTCATTGACCTTATTTTTGACCTCCATTATCTTCGAATTCCCCGTTAGCCCTTCCTGGCAAATGCTGTTGCTCGATTTCGGTGTGAACGATGTAAACGACTGACACGATCCTTCATGGGGTACCGTGTTCTGAGCCACATCGGCGCAAGACAGGAAACGTTCAACTGTACCTAATTCCATCAGCTAAGGTGGTCGATTTGGAACGTACTCGGAGGCTTGCTAAAGTTTTAACGGGACGTGGCAACCGCACTAATAGCCCACTCGCCGTTTCGAGGAGGTGTCATCCATCCTTACTAGGGAAGTGGAATAGCACGACTGTCAGCTCTGCATAATCGGTGTCTATACGTATTCCGTAAACGTGCCCATGTTGGTTGCGGGCAGTATACCATAATCAGGATTGTACTGGCATCCATCCTGATGTGCCGGTTGGCACTCCAGAGGGCTAAGGTACTTTGAAAGTGGTACCAGGTCGCTTGTTCAGGGCTACTTGCAGATATGTGGGTTTTTGTAGAGATTCACCAGATCCCACCGATGCCCCCGCCACATCCAAGGTAGACAATGCTTGAGCTCCTGGTCTGATAGACCAGACGCTCGTCCACTTCCCGGAGGAAGTACTAAAAGTGGTGTAAATAATCAACAATCACAAAGTGGGAGACTGTCATCCATCTTATAACACTGCGGAAGAATCACCCGGAATACTTCACCGGAGATCTACCACTGACTGACTTGAGGCGATTGGAATACTGACGGCCACACCACGCACACACTAATATTACGATCATAGCATACGCATGCATTACCGTCTCAGCTGTCAGCCAGTAAGAGTAAAGGTATCAAACATACGCATGACTTTCGCTTGGAGTAGGCAATAATCTCAAGCTCCCACCTGGCACCCCCTCACTCTAGCTGATGTCAGAAGGACAACAGTGCCCAGGTTGCACTACCAGCTAAGTACACAACCCTTAGCTGGCGGTCTTTGTCATCGTTAGACCCGTGGAAGCGTGAAGTAGGTACTCATCAGGACCAGAGCTATGCTGGACGCTCCTTGCTGGTTGTCGACTCACCATTTTGCAACCGATTTGTATATCGTGTGGCAAGTACGATGATACTTTATGCCCAGGGATGTCAAAGAAATTCCCATTACGAAAGGATCCTGGACCGACCGGGAATCGAACCCAGACACCTTTAGCAAGGCTTTGCTTTGCCGCGGACTCAAACCACACGGCTAAAGGCTGAGCTACAATAGGCCTTTTCATGTGACAGATCCGTCTATGCATGTAAACAAATCGGTGGAGGACCGGTGCTAACACGGGCCTGTCATTTTCCTAGAAGAACTGTCAAAGTGCTTCCCGATCAGCTGATTTGAGACGTCATGTGAATAGGCCTATGATGTGAGCGGCAACGCGGCGCGGCAGGATTTGACAGTTAACCCATACATTTTCTGTCAAAAACTGCCGCGCCGCGTTGCCGCTAACATCATTGTAGCTCAGCCTTAAGGAAGGCCCCTTGACTACTTATGTGCACTGATTGACAGTCAGTGATTGACGGGCAACAACATGCGAGGCACGATTTTCAATAAATCCAGCCAGTTCATCTGTTTCGCTGACGACGTGGACATTGTGGGGAGAACGTTCCAGTGGTTGCTGAACACGTCGAAGACGAAATATCTGCTGGTTGGAGGAGCTGAGCAGGATAGAGCTCGAATTTGTCTAACTCGGATCATTAGTAACGTTGGATAGCACCTGCAGCAGATAAATTCAAAGACTTCTCATTGCCGGAAATCGTGCTTACGGACTCCACAAGATCTCCGGTCTGGTAAATTTCACCTCTGTACTAAGTGTACCATGTATACGACGCTGATAAGACCTGTAGTCCTCTACGGGCATGAAATGTGGACAGTGCTGGAAAAGAACCTGCAAGCGCTAGAAGCTTTTGAACGAATCTTTGGCAGAGTATGTGAGGACGGCGTATAGAGGAGAAGAACTTACCACGAGCTTGCGCAGCTCTATGATGAACCCAGTATTCAGAAAGTCGCCAAAGCTGGAAGAGTACGGCATGTTGTGAGAATTCCGGGCAACAATCCCGCAAAAATGGTGTTCACCTGGGAGGGAGAAACCGATGCAAAATTTCTCAACGTAAAAATGAGCCGAGATTGTGCTGTCACGAACTGTCACTGTGACCCCGGATATAATGTGTTGAAATACGCATCTTTTTACTGTTTTCACTAAAAATGAAAATTAAACGCAATGAATTAAATGAAAACTAGCGATTTTCACCAAGCCTGCCTTGATTGTCGTTGGCAAACTGGAGTTATCTTGTAGTTTAGAAAAACTTTGTTTTTTAAATTTCGTGTGTAGTATCTATGCCTCCCTCCCAGGTGTTCACCTCGAATCCGGCCGGTACAAGACGAAGAGGAGCGCAACAAGCTAGATGATTTGACCAAGTGGAGCAGAATCTTGATAGAGTGGGGCGATCGAGAAACTGGAGGTTAGCAACCATGCATCGAGTTTTTAGGCGTAACATTGTGGCGCAGGTTATGTCTTGAAGGACGTAGTGCCATCAAAAGTTAGTAATTAATGAAAAAAGCTTTTAATTATGGAAACCAGAAGCTATGAACGAATGTGTTATTTGGCCCTTGGAATGTGTTATTTGGCTGTCTTGGTAGTGTCATTCTCAAAACACATAGGGGACGTTAGCCACAAGGAAGTGACGTTTCATGTAATACTGTTTCATATGGTATGCCCTCTTCAACATCTAATCCAATTTTCTCTCGCCGTTCCCTTACGGTACCTATCCATCTAATCTAAAAAAAAAAAAAAAAAAAAAAAAAAAAAAAAAAAAAAAAAAAAAAAAAGCAGAAATTACATTGGGCGAAAACTAACACAATCGATTGTAAATATACCCTTATTTGAATCAAATGGATTGGTAGCGAAACAGATACGATGAGAAAGGACCTCCTGTGTGTTTTTGTGTGATCTCTTTGGTTCCTTACATTATAACACTTGTGATAATGATGTCCGATTAAAACGAATTCCTCAAAATATCCTCCGATCATGATGTCCGTAGGCAACCGCTTATCGATTACCTATGCATCCCATTTTCCCTCCATCGCCACCAGACGTCAGCATCAGCACCAATTTCAACCAAAAACGTCAATTATTTCTCTCTCCCTCTCGTTCTTCATCACTCATCTCTCATTGCACCTTATTCTCACCGATCCGATCCGACAGCCCATTGTTATTCTCCTCTCGCGAAAGGTTCCCGAGTCCAGCCAAACCACCGCTCGCTTCAGTCGAGAAGGTACAGTTAATGGAATCGGTCTTACCCATTGGCTTGTGCAAAATCGGTTCGCGTTAATTCAGTCTCATTAAGGCAAATTAGAGTGGCTAGGGTAATCACCAATTGGACACATTAAAACCAATCATTTTCGGACTGGCTTAGGACTTGTCTCGTGAAATCTCGAAGACGACGCGTACCGGTCATAGTGAATTCTCTTCAATAAACGAAAATATATCAGTGCATTTTGAAATCACCGCTGACCAGCATTTCATCAGCAAGCAGCTAAAGAGGTGAAGAATCGTGCCAAAAAATATGCTAGCACTCCCGAGCAAAGGTGAAATACTTTCTCGGGTACCTCCATGAATGAAAACCAGTCTTCGGGACAGGAGAAAAAAATTGTGTGATACCTTCGTGCGGTGTTGTTCTCCGTCTCGCTCTCTCGTTTTATCCAACCATCGATTTGCATTGTGTGCTGGGTGCGTTTGCTCGCTCTCTCTCTCTTGCTTTTGTTCGTCGTATCCTTCCCGGTGTGGATTCTTCTTCGTAACATTGTTATCTTTTTACGATGTTTTGTTATTCGCGTCGCGTCGGGATCGGGTGTGAGAAGGAGTTTTTATTCATTTCGGTGTGTGGCAACTTTATCTCTTTCCGATAAATGGTTGGTTCACACGATGTTTTTTTTTTTGGGTTATAATGTCGTTTGATCTCTCCTGGAGATTTGGTATATGCGAAAGACCGACCAAGAGAAGCGCGTGACATTCGGTGTTCAAGCGAGAGCGAACGGGACGAATTATAATAAAAAACGAACCGCTGTGTATTAGTGCACTTCAATTTCAATGTGTAACAGTAGAGTACCTTGATTAATTAGGCAGAATAAAAAGACGAGGAAAAAGTGTAGGCATTGAAGTACTCATGTGATTTAAGAATTCATACAAAAACCTGGATACATCCTACTAGGATCGAAAACATGGTGAGACGGATACGGGTGTTGGTGTGCGCAAAATCGTCTAAAGGAGCACTTACCGCAAATGCAAGAAGAACACGAGAGTGCGCGAAATGTCTCCGTTTTGAGTCGCATTTCATGCAATCTTTCTGCGCTCCCTCTCTCTCTCTTGCGCTCTTTGAGATTGTATCAACGCATATGTAGCGAGCCAGGGTAAGGTGACATCGGTGCGGCGGAACGGATGCCGTTTCCATGGAATATAAAAGGATTGCTTTTACCGCTATAAGAGTCGCGTCTCGAGGAAAGTTTGCATAATGAAGCGAATCGAGAAAAAGAAGCGGATCTGAGCGAGGGCTCACTCCTACTACTGCGAAACGGGACGGAAGCGGCGGCGGACCTACCAAGAATAAGATGGCACCGTAAATGTGCGATTAAGGGCTTCGGTTTTCAGTGGATTTGATGTGACTGAATGTAAATTTTGGCAAAAATTATCTCGTTTTAAAATTTGCAAGCCAAGCAAAAACTACACCAAATATTATAACTAAACTCAGAAAGAAAATCATCGTTTGCATATTGGTTTTGATACATCGGAGAAAAGAACTAACATAAATTGAACCTGTATTTTTGAACTCATAATAAATTTGCAAACATACGAATATATGCTACATATTTATTTTTAATGACATCGTTATTATTAGCAAAAAATGACAGACGAATATTTGGACTATCTGCATCAACAATTATAATTATTTCAAAAATAGTCTCAAATAGTCCTAGACAGAATTTTTGCAGAATGTACATCCAGATTCTCATATAATGTTAGCAGCAGTTCTTTCAGAATTTTAAAGCAAAGTAGGGTAGAAGCACCGGTTTTGGCCATACTCCAGTTGTGGCCATAGTTACACCGTTTACATAGCCAATCAGCATGAAACCTTTTGTGTTCAGTAAATCACGTTCACATGATAGAGCTACTTTCATTCACTTGTCCAAATTGATTCAAAACATAAGAAAAACAAACCATTTTCCTTATAATTTAAATTCCCATATTCCTAATTTGGCCAGGGTACTCCTAATCTGGCCACTCTCATAAGAAATCAATGTGATTGGACGAATTAGAAACCGAAGTTAAGTCTCTGGCCGAAACTGGTTCTGGTTGCCTATATTGACCAACGATATTTTCGAAGTGAAATGATGATTTTAGCTCAGTTTCGATATTTTACACACATAATATGGATTGAGAGCTTGCATTTGACATATTTGCAGTATGAATAGGGCTTTCCATATATTTGTTATTGACATTTTCTCTTAGGTTGGCCAAAACTGGTGCTTTTACCCTATGCTGTTCCGCTCAAGAAAAATAAACATTTCTGCGGAAGAAATGGTCAAGACATTTTTTACAGTTCCTTTGAATTGACATTTATTTTTAAGTGCGTACCTACATTAAAGAAAAATGATTTGTAGACCACTTCTTGCCAGAATTTTCTACGCATCGAGATAGTCGTTTACTTTTCTTTTGAGGTGCATAGTCCGCATAAGTAGAATTCGCCAAATATTTTCTATCTAGGTACTACGTGAGAACATGGAAACAATTTTTCCTGGCATTATTGATATTATTATACTGACTGACAATCGCTCGTTTTTTATGCAAGTGCACCAACATAATGGTTCAAAGATTTGATATGCGGTTTCTTGTGATTTGAAATCGAAATTTCCAAGAAGTACCCAATTTCGGGTATTTCTTATAGAAGAGTTATATAATAATGAAATTTGTATGGAAAACGCCTATCAAGCACATATTTTTCAATGACTTCATATTTGCGCATTTCTTTCTCCACTGGACTATCGCAGAAGTTTTAACATGTGCGGGAACGCTAATAGAAGTGCGCGATAGCATCAAATCGAGTCGGTGTCTTCAGCGGGGTTATTCGTCGCAGTCCAAATAATAAGTGCTCTGAAGAAACGAACATAATTTGCACCGCACTTTGATGAAACTTTGCATGAAACAATGTTGCACCCTTTCTATGCGAGTAATATGCGTTTCTTGATATGATGCCCAGATTCGAACAGCATATTCGAGAAGGCTACGAACGATTGCGCAGTAAACGGTCTTCAGGGCGTAAATATCTTGAAACTCGGATGCATTACGGCGAATGAAGCCCAACACAGCGAAAGCTTTCGTTGTTGTCTTTGAGATGTGTTCAGCGAAATTCAGCTTACGGTCCATTATCACTCCCAAGTCTTTTATCGATGTTACACGTTCAAAGCTGACACCATTTGCAATGCAGTTGAAGCTCAACTGCGACCGTGATTTAGTGAAGCTTCTCACTTTGCACTTCAACGCATTCATTTCCATCCCGTTCATTACGCATCAGCGTGCTACAACGTCGATATCTTGCTGAAGTGCAGCACAGTCGACCATGGAACTGATGATACGGTATAATTTCAAATCGCCTTATGTATGCTTCGAATTCAGTCGATGACTCAAGTCGTTGATGAACAAAATGAAAATCAAAGGAACGAGGTGGCTACCTTGTGGCACGCCAGACGGAGTAGCGAAACTAGTTGATTTAGTGGATCGTAGATTAACAAAGGCGGTTCTGTCTCGTAGATGTAATTGTTGCCACTAGATCAACCAGTCGGAAAAACCTATCCGCTCAAGTTTACGCATTGCTGACTCATGGGGTACCTTATCGAAAGCTTTGGAAAAATCTACGTAAACGCCATCCACTTGGCAGCGATTTTCCAAGCTAGAGTTCACAGCACTAGCGTACACCATGAGGTTAGTAGCTGTTGACCGATTCTTCACGAAGCCGTGCTGATATTGCGATATTACTGGAATAGCCGCAGCGTACATTTTACTATGAACTAAGAGTTCTAACGTTATAACGTTTCTTTGGTGTCGATGATCCGAATTTCACCATGGCTGATAGTTTGACCGCTGAGGATTAGTTCTGCGGAGCGGAGTGTGTCTGCTAATGATTCCGAATTCCAATGTGTAGAAAGTATCGACCGTTTCGTTGATATTTGCTCCGTTGAAGATTTCCTCCCAGTTCAACAGATGTAGATCATCAATAACGACTTCATAGTTACATCGTAGAAAATCAAAATCTTGGCCTACTGCAACGTCTGGATTCTCGCTGGCATTGCGCGTGGCCAGGCGTAGCACACACGGTTTATAATGGCGGCAGTTGGTAAAATAGCTGATGGCGCTTCAAGTACAGTGAAACCTCCATGAGTCGATATTGAAGGGACCATCGACTCATGGAAATATCGAGTCATGGAACAGCAATCCTTTGGAAAGCTGCTTCTAGGGACCATCACAGTAACCATGAAATTTTGGTTTTAGAATGGTTCCATGAGTCGATATCGAGTCATGGAACATAGACTCATGGAGGTATCACTGTAGTTCAACCTCACTACTGTGAACAAAAGCCAAGTAGAGCAATCTACCGTTGGAATTACGCGCGTTACAAATCTGCTGTAGTCCAGTAGCGACAATGTTTTCAGCAAAAGAAAGCTCTTGCTCAGTCGAGACATTCGTCGGAATGTAGGAATTCACGTCGTCATCGTATGACCATAGTAAATGTGGCAGATTGTAGTTCCCAACAATCACCACAGAATCGCCGAAACTTGTTTTGTTGATAATTTGCTCAACACAGTCGGAATGTGCGGCAAATTTACCGGGATGTGCCGTTGGAGTTAAAAATGGATGGCAAATCAATGGCGCTGTATTAATAGATTGTCATTGAATATAATCATTTACATTTATTTTAACATAACATAGCCCCCTCTTCTCTCCCACTGCATAATAATTGTCGCAAAATATTGTAAAAGTTTGTCGTTGGTATTTTACGAGCTTCGTTGACACATTAGAATTGCGTTTGTCCATAAAACAACCACAAGATCTCCGACGCTGCACTTACGATGATTGTTCAAAAGTATTATACAGTTAACTCTACTTATCGCGATATCGAGTTAGAGAACCATAGTAAAAGTTGGTTTTCATGGCTAACTCGATGGTCTCTTGGATCACAGTTGCACTGGTTTTGTGTTCTGTAACCCGATACCTCGATAACTCGATGATCCCTTCAATACCGACCCGAGCAACACAGATGTTATAATAGAGTATTTTAAAACTATATATGACCAGATTTAGTCATATATCAGTTGATAATGCACGATTATAACATGTGTGCTGCTCGGGGAGTTAGGGAGAGTTAACATGTCAGTTCAAATACAGGTTCAAAATCTAGTTCAACATTTGCTAGCTTTTGAGAGATATCGCTGTGTGCGTTTAAAATGCAAATATCAAATGCGGGAGCACCAAACGCGTTTCACAAGTAAAGCGAAGTCAAAGATAAGCGATATATGCTAAGTTGGCGGTAATATTGATAATGGTTGCTAAACGTCCTTTAATTATGTTGTGTTACCACATTTAAAGCCCTTTAGAGAGGATCACATCAATAGATACGACCTGGAAGACTATAATGAATAAACACTTGAGCATGAATTCTTTGATAAATTTAGCAAAGGTTCATCAAATAAATTTGGCACAATTCTATTCACCTGATTTGTGTTGTTGTATGGTGATCCGTTGCATGTCACTAGGGTTTTGGTACCGGGAGTACCGGTACCGAAAGTACCGGTAATACCGACCAATTTTTGGTACCGAAATACCGGTAAAGGAATGCTTTGAGTACCGGTATTTTCGGTTCTGATGAAAAATATAATATCGTTTAAATCATTAAATTACTTCACAATAAATAATACGTAAGTTTGGTAAAGTTCGTTGATAACCAAATTCTTCGATCGATCATCGATTGTATTACATAAAGGCTTATTCGAATTATAATTTTATCAGCACTAAGGATCATTTATCTCTTTACATAAAATTGTTAGAAGCATGATCATTGTTTGCATCTTGTTTCTGCTAAAACATGTTTTGGAACATTAAAAAAAATGAGAGTTTTTGCACTGAAATGATTCAGTTGATTATCAACAGGATTATCTAATGATTGATTAACGAATACAAATGAAGCAACTGATGGTGAATACCAAGAATCCTTGACTAGGTACAAATGTAAAGAAAGGTTTCAGAATATTGAAGCATTTAAAGGTACATGAAAATAGTCCATAAATTATTAATTTAGAACGATTTTCCGCACCACGTACAACATTACACAATACGTGTGCAACTTTTTTGAATTTCCTATAAAACGATCAAGTAAGGATGATTTACATAAATGTAGTCCACCACGTCAGACAAAACATGAAGTTCAAACATATGTTTGAGTATCTATTTCATGAGTTATAAAGTAGAAACGGTTTACTCATTGTTATTGTAAGACCATATTTGTAAGTGTTTTAAGTCATTAAAAGCAAGAACAGGTTTAAGCAAACCTGTATTTATTGACGAATTTAAAAAAGCTGCATATTTTTATATTTATTGGAAAAAATCTTCCAGTACCGGTATTTTACCGGTACTACCGGTACTGAGAGTTACAGTACCGTAAAACCGGTACTCATCAAAAGGGGTCGGTACTAGGAACCCTACATGTCACCTATTCTCTTCAATACACCATTTCATTGAACATATATTAGGTCTTCCACGAATGTTAAGATTGTTGCAATAATTGTGACATCCCTGCAAGCATAATTTCGCCTCGACCCCCCGATTGGGCTCAACGATTATCACACTACGATTTAATCAAGGCACTGGCAGCACTATACCAACCAACACAATGTTCCCGTAGCCAGCATTACCAGGCTCGAGTCAAAGGCCCAAGCTGACAGACAACCTCAATGCAGGGTTGCATAGTTTTGATGCTGGCTACGGAAGCATCACAATCTGACATCCTCTTGGATTAAATGCACACAGCAAGATCTGTTTAACTAGGTTGGCTAACTGGCCAACTGTCAAAGAGCTGAAACAACCAATCTTATGACAGACCTTGCTTGTATACATTAGCTCTGCGAAATTGTATGCGAGATTCGACTGTGATAATAAGAAATTTTGGGTGATTCTAAAAGGGTGCAAAAGTTGCAATACTTGGTATGAAGTCAATTTGTGTTATTGTCCTTCGTTAGCCACTTTGAACTCTCAACTTGTAACCTGGAATATGGATTGCCTGAAGACCTGAGACTGAATACACGTGCGAAATATTCTGACATTAAACAATTATAAACACAAAGCTTGCTTCGATTAAACTATAAACAAAAATATTATAGTGTAGGCAAGAAATGTCAGAAGGGGGTGATTCATAAATTATAGCAAACTAGCGTTAAAGTTGTATTGGCTTATTACGCACTAATAAGTTGCGTACATATTCTTTGCAATTTTTCATCGTAATAGGCTGTTTTTCATCACGCAACCCGTCATGGAATGGTCTGCTTTCCCGCATTGTCGTATGAGTCTATTACCCAACTGAAAAGCGTTTGGTAATGACTCATTACGCAATGCATTTTAGCTGCGAAATGGCTTATTACGCCAGCGCTTTTAAGTAACATAATGAAGCATAATCAATTTACACCACTTCATTCTTAGAAAAACGGAGAGGTCTATGAATTTTTGTGCTTAGGTTTTGTGTACCGTCAAACGGGGTATCTTGCAACAGGGGTGAAACACTTCGACATGTAACCGAATTGTCGTTTCGTTCAACATTGAGTTAAATTATTATAATTTATTACGCCGTTTATTGACCTTAGGTTCATAAGATTTTAAAAAGGGTTTGGGTATTGTTTTTTTTTTTTTGGATGGTTTGCTGGAGGAGAAAATCATATTACACATTGGATTGTACGAAATTAATGTTGAAAATCGTTCCTCGTATCACACAAACGGTCAAAATATGTCATTTGAAGCATTTTCCAACTAACAATTTTAGCGCTATAAGCCAAGATTATTTGCTTTGTGCTGTATAACAGTTGAATTGAATCAGCGAACGCAGCAAAAAATGAAAGCTGTCAAAAATAGAACGATTAGCGTTAATACAGCTGTAACGCAAACGTTTTGCAGCTACAAATCTTAGCTGAATAAATTTCGTCAGTTATCGCTTTTGCAACTTTCACTAAACTGTAACTCAACACCTTAAAGGATAGCAACCTAATGATGTGCAATAAAACTCGCCATCATCAATCCGGCTGCTTCTATACAATATGATTTGTTATGCTGCTCAATATATATTTAAGAAGCGCTTTGTCGTTAGTTATACAGCGAGCATACAGCAGTATGCTATAAACAACAACTTGTGGCGCATCTACTCAGCTTGTTGGATGTAAACATTGCGTTTGACGTTTCGCATCCTGTTACAGCCTGATCAGGGTGGGTGTACGGCTGTCAACTACAAACAAAGCTCGCCTAACAATCATCTCTCGGGCGGGCCGTCCCAAACAGCATCATCTCTCACACGGGGCGACCCAAACAGCACAGGTCGAACGCGGGCCATGCCAGACAGCAAATGCTGATGCATTTCAACACTCAAACAGCGGGATGCCTAGCAGCGTTGTGAGCCAAACGAATACACCCACAAAAACATGTACAGTAGGCGAACCTCGTTGCATATACCCCCCCTGAGCCTGATGAAGTGGTGTAAGCGTGGCTATGGCATCTTTTACGATCATTATAAAATATTGTGTGATCCGTTTTCGACGTAGAACAAAACGGTGTGTTTGCCTTTCGATATAGACTGTGGCAACAAGGACAGCGTCGAGACTTGTGGATGCAGAGATCGTGAGTTCGATTCCAAGCGGTGGCAGGTAACGTTGGGAACATTAAATTCAGATACTTATGATATGAACTCCGGAAGCTGTGAAACAGCTTGAAAATAATATTTAATAGATAATACAGCGAAGCTGTATAATAATTATTCAACAGTTGCAAAATGGTTGAGAAAGCGCCTTCCGAAGATGTTACATAGCTACTTGTCGTATAACTGTCGAGATAGAGCAATGATCGATATGAATAAAGAGCTACCAACACAGCTTAAAAGTAGCTGAGTAGATTCGCCAGATTTGTTGGTAAAATGATCGCATAGAAGCTTTCGTTCGTATATACAGCGCCTTTATTCAGCATAAAGCCGTATAAAGAAGGCCTAGAGAATGTTAACATTTGCACTAAATGTTAGTTGGGTTGCTATCAGTTACAGTACTTAGTAGTGTACAAATTGACAATATAAAAGTTTTGATAATTTTATGGTGTTAACTATAAAAATCCAAAAACGTTTTTGACTACCCTTGTGGGGTAACATGCAACAGCAATTTTGATCTCAATTATTTGATATTTCCTGCCGTTCGTCTTCAAAAACACATGAAAAGGCAAAATTGAACATTAAAATTTTTGTACCTCAACCAATTCAATACGCGTTTGGTACTTATTGTTGACAAATTTAAATAAATCTTATTATTATTAGATTTTGTCTTATTTTCTTCATGAAAATAATGAATATTTTAGAAAATCTGCATGAAAATTACCTAACAAATCTGCCATTGGGAACTCTCTGCATGAAATTTGATGAAAGTTATGACAAAACACCAACAGCGACCCTTTTAAGACATACATATCAATATGTAATACGTTGCTTTGATTTAAATATGTCTAAAAAATAAGTTTTGTGAAGTAAAACCTAAAATACCATTGTATTTGTGGAAAAGTTGCATAAAAACGTCTTAATGGCTTTTCAATAACTGTCAAGACTTATGATATGCTAGAATTTTCCTGTGTGGACAACCTATGCAATGCCAATGCTGTTTTCAATCAAATTGGTTCAATACTCATAATTCAATCAATAATATTTAGTTTTCTAAGAGATGTGTAGTCTGTTTCTAATTATTGTCATGCTTTTACTGCACACAGCTAAAAAAATGTTGTAAATTTAAGTTTAATTTCATGCACATATTTGGAGCATCAAAATAAACCTAAATTTCAACGACCAATCCATTATTTTTCAATCGAATTCGCTTTAAACTTACACGATCATGTAATATTCAACCATTATTAGTTGAAAATTAAATGTTTATTCATTTAAATTTACATGATGCTGTAACAACACACGAATTTGATTTATTTTTACAGCAGACTTCAGTTTACATCTCATTGAAAATTAAATATTTTTTTCTGTGCAGAAAACCATTATATGATCATAATAACACGATATAGGATAAGTTTTTAATAGTATGCTTTAGGTAGCACTATGTGTTGCATGTTACCCCAAATCAGGGGTAGCATTAAAAATGCATATTTTTTTGTCTCTCCTGAACGCAGAAAACTAAATACTGATAAAATTAATACCACGTAGTATTCTTCATATGGCGATGAGGGTACCAGATAGTTTTTGTCTCATTTGAACCCTCAAATTCTTCATCCATATAGCTTTGAAGTTGAAAAATTGTTGCAAGTTACCCCGTTTGACGGTAATCATCATTATCTGAATAAAATGGATAATTCAAGAGAGTTCAATAAGTTGTTGTACTTTTATTGAATTAACAAATTATTTCTTTTATCAGTTCAAACGAGTATATTTAAATGAAAAAATGTCTACTTGTTTATTTTGGTAAACAGTAATAACACAGTTATTAATTTGAACTGGGTTTGGAACATTCGAGCTTTCAGTCGCATTTGGGTGCAAATGTTGGAACTTCGAAACAATGTACTGGGTAGCTGAGGAATATTTTCCGCTCCTACTGTGGCTCTGGAATCTTCAGTTGGATATATCATGACTTCTCCCGCCGCCTTTTGCACTGGACTCAGAATAGATTTCTCCGGTAGGAGACCATCCAGGGCCACTTCGGCTGCCGACTCAACATCAATCGGAACATCAGAATCGAAATCTCTCATTGTTTCGAATTATGATACTATCCGGACGATGGTTTGAAAAATTGTGACAATTGCTCAGTAAAACCTACTATGATTAGAATTGTTCAAACATGGCTGCGGACGGCCATGCGCAGATTGATGGAAAATATTTTTTTTAAATTGTTTTAAAATTATTCCTCAAGTAAGCTTTCATGAAATTGCAAAAAAAATATACGCAATTCGGCGCAGAACTCGATTTTACAGCACTCGTCGTAATTATCCAAACGTACAACTCGTGCTGTAAAAATCTTCATTCTGCACCTTGTTGCGTAAAATACTAGTTTGCAATTTCGTAGAACACCCATGAGTATTTCAGAATTCAAATGA
This sequence comes from Aedes aegypti, assembly GCF_002204515.2. Taxonomy (NCBI): domain Eukaryota; kingdom Metazoa; phylum Arthropoda; class Insecta; order Diptera; family Culicidae; genus Aedes; species Aedes aegypti. The sequence continues at coordinate 2,959 of NW_018736150.1, read as the reverse complement.
GTTACGTAATGAATTATTACGCAATTGGAATCAGTTGTGTAATGAACTCTTCCGATAAACATAGTTCGATGCTGTTTCATGACAGATTACCACGATGAATAACCCACTACGATGAGAAATTGCAAAAACTACGATTACAGTATTATCAGGGATTGAATACACACCTTCTTCGAAGTGCCATTCTGAATTCATATTTTTGAACGAATAGAGCAGAGCGTGAACTGATCTAATGAGGGCCCTTCCTGGGTAACTTCCATTCAGTATCAGCCACCAACTGCAGTCTCACTTCTCATATCTTGAAGTTTCCTACTGCATGTTCTCCGTATTCCTTCTTGCGGATTCTGTTTGCTCTTTTATGCTGATTTCTCTCATTCCAATGCAGCGTTGCTTATGTATGTAGGTATAGGCTTGCCGTCCTGCGATTCCAGGGACCATGATTATCTTCGTCTTCACCTTGTCTGCCTTGCGCTTCTTTTGTCGCTGAGGTCGCATCGCAGCTCTGCGTCGATTGCATACCGTGTGCATATCGTGCGCGCATATTATAAATGCACAATATTTTCTTTTATTTCACCGCCAACCGGTAACCCACCACCACCGCTACAGACGGACTGAGGTTTTGGGGGTTGGAGGGGAGCTTCTCTCGCGTCTACCTCACTTAGCTATAGGGTGTCCCAGAAAATATGGGTACGGCTTCTCAACACTGTCATTCTAAGTCCAGTCTACCACCTATAACTAAACGAAAACCGAATTTAATACTAGGGTAGGTGTACCAGTTATGGACATAGTGGTTCCCTATTTCGCCATACGTGATTACTTGAATGTCTTCACATTTTGAAAGATTTTGTGTGTTGTAGTAGGAAGAATAAAGATATATCTTGATGTTGAGACATTCAAAAAGATGTAAATGTGAAAGGTATTGAAAGTTCATATGTGTCCAAATAGGGAACCACTATGGCCATAACTGGTACACTTTCCCTATAGCATTTAATTCCGCTAGAGTTTGTATCCTTGACAGATACGCGTATTTCGACCTCAACTAAAGGCCATCTTTAGTGTTGTGTACTAGACTCGACTTGGTCTAGTACATGACACTGAACACGGCCACACAGTTGAGGTTGAAATACGCGTATCTGTCAAAGGATACAAACTCTAGCGGAATTAAATAGTATATACTAAATTCGGATTTTCGTTTATTAATCAATTAGTTGTAAAATAGTGAATCAATCTGCCTCTTGGTTTACGGTATCCACCAAAAGAAGCACCTAAACCCAGTTTTCTCAATCTCCGTTGGTTTCTGAGAGACTTTGGGCGCTAAAACAGAAGGTACATTCTTCGAAAACCTGGAAACAATATATTAAATAACTCTGGGGCCGTTCCTTAGTCGAGGTTTTTAGAGTCCGCGGCTACAAAGCAAAGCCATGCCTGAAGGTGTCTGGGTTCGCATTCCCGGTCGGTCCAGGATCTTTTCGTGATGGAAATTTACTTGACTTCCCTGTGCATAGAGTATCATCGTACTTGCCACACGATACAAATGCGAAAATGGCATCTTTGGTAAAGAAAACTCTCAGTTAATAACTGTGGAAGTGCTCATAAGAACACTAAGCTGATAAGCAGGCTCTGTACGTAATGCCAAGAAGAACTCTGAAACAGGAGATCACATATCTGGATTGAAACTATAAACTTAAATACCGTAATTTGGAGTGTAGTTAGAGAGAAATTTTTCTCCAGATAATAAACTATTGCCAAGAACTCAAGAATTCTGTGCCAATTTTCGGATTTTTATACAAAGTGGGCCAAAATTTGTCGAAAATTTGTTCTTTTCTCCTTCTACATTCGGTACAAATATGTATTTGCTAGTTATCAAAGCGATACTTCTAGGACACCCTAAAGCAGTGCATCGCCACCGCAACGACGATGACGACGACCGCAACGCGAGATCATGTAATTGTTTTCCCATTATAGGTGAAATTACCTTCAACCTCCAATTACCCTGCGTCTCCTTTAGGGGTGGGGCCTAGTTACAATCGTTACCCAAACCGTTGGAGCCGGTAATGCGTAGGTGGAACCATGGCAAAGGGAGGGAATCCGTAATTACGTTCCGCAAGCATACACACATACGGAAAATTAAGTCTCCCCCCAATTAGTAGTGTAATAAAACTCATTGAACCCGTAAGCAGTTTCCGAAGCGGTTCGGTGAGCTTCCACCCGCCCATTGCAAACGAGGTAAAAAATTTTACAAAATGCTAATTTAAATGACAACGATGAGACGACGGATGCAGATTCTACGTGAAGCCTGGAGTAGTGCGGGAAAGGGAGGATAGAAGAGAGATATTTAAAAAAAACGAATCAAGCGAATGATGAGGAAAATTAATGCGACTGCATCGGGAAAAAGAGATACACAATCGAACTTGGACACAATAAGCTTGATTCATCCATCTATCGGAAGTGTGATCTGCTGAGGTTAGCATACAGCTATGCTTACATTATTATGGATGGGCTGTAGCGTTGGATGGTTTTTGATCGATGCTCCCAAAATCGATGTTTTCGTTCAGATTAATTAGATTGATGTGAATCGACTTTCATCGTTCAAATAAACTTAATTTTACTCAGTGTGTGAATTGAAGTGATAGAATTAAATGAATTCAAAAATTGTATACAAATTAGAGTAAAAAAATGATTTTTTTTGCAATTTCTCATCGTAATAGGCTGTTTTTCATCACGCCAATCTGTCATGCAACGGCCTACTTTCCTGCACTGAAGTATGCAGTGCGGGAATAGTCATTACGCAACTGAAACCAGTGCTGTAATGATTCATTACGCAACGCTTTCTCATTACGCAACTGGTTTGTGTTGCGTAATGAATCATAACACAACATTTTTTTAGAAATTGTAAAATAATGGTGATTGCATTCCGATATAATTTCTGATACCCTCAAGTGGTCTTCTACGACATTGAAAA
>NW_018736149.1:0-27285 GCF_002204515.2 Aedes aegypti | reverse complement strand
TCAAACCTTAGTGCCATAAACTCAAAATAGAGTTAGTGGCACAGTACTTGAAGTTGAGTGAATGATCTGCCGATTGAGTGACAGCACGTTATCATTGAAGCTCATATAATGATTTTCACGATACATTACTATTGGCCATACTTCAATAAAATTTATATTTTAATGTTTCTTAGTATCAACATTTTCTGTGTGTCATAAAAGTTCAGAAAAAAAAGCATAGCTATGTTTTCTGTGTAAAAGAACAAACTGAGTTTTTGTTTATAAGAGCCCTGGTTTGTGTAACATTATTAAGAAAGATAAGTTAAGTTAAAATAAAATTAAATTTTCCTTAAATAGCATAAGTTATTTTTCAACATTGAGGGTTAAGAAATTGTTGAGTTACTCATAAAATAGGCATTCGTATACCAAAACACAGATCGAACAAACGGTATGAATGGAAAAAAGTACCTATTGAACACTTTAAAGATACTCAAAAGAAATTATGTTAATAGTTTGTTATTTTTAGGATGAAAGAAAATTTTCAAATGCATTGGATTGGCTTAACAATAAGCGGTTAATCACTTCCATTTCAATTGTGACACAGTTTGATGTGAGAAAGCTATTACGGAACTAAATAAAACAACAATAGTTTCTTGGATCTTTATTTTTATTCATTTATCACGATGTTCAGATTCAATTGAACTATTTTTTCAATCCATTTGTCCAAATGAACAGGACCTCAGACGGACTCGCATCGTTACATGCTTAAAAATCGCTTGACTATTTAATCCTCTATCATTTTTCTTTTCTTCCGTGTGCATTTTTAAGTGAGTTTCTAATAGTCTCCAGGACTGCTGTCAAAGTTGCAGTAATTAACAATGTTAGAATTTTATCTAGTCTTTTCCTTATAATATTGCGTTTATTGTTCTCATTTGAGTGAAATACGGAGTGTGAAGAATTAGTTGGAGAAAACGGCTGAAAGCATTCTTACATTTAATCCACTAGTGGTGTGTGTGTATTTGTTATGCTAGCAGCGTTTGTTGCCTTGTTCTAGCGCGAAAAAGGAGCTTAAAACTTTCTTCAGTAAGTTTGATATTTCTTATAGTTTGTTTAATTCTATTGTGTTTCAACTGCAAATTTGAAAGTCCTACTTACGTACTAGTTTTGGTATATAGATCAATAAATTAACTACTAATTGAGAACTAATGAATACTTAACCAAGATTCACCTTGCTTTTATTAAGTTAAATGGCATCAATCAGTTGCGTTGAATAATATCAGTTTTCGTTAATCTGCTCTAATAAACACTTAAAGTGATACGACGCGATTGGTTGAAAATTAAATAATATAGATCTCAATGTTAATCTTCCAATAATTTGCTTAAGGCAACGAATGTACGAACATTGTTTCATTTTAGATTCCCTTTTAAAATCACGACTTACTTCATTTTTAAAATGTTTGTGAGCTTGTATTGCTAAGTTCCAACAGGGCTTCGCGGGTTTTAGCTCTTTGTTGGATTCATTTTAGATTGACTTATTTCACTCCTAATCCCGAACAAGAATTAACCAATCATATGAGTGAAATTATCAATCAAAATTGATATCTTTATTGGCCAATACGTCAACGTGTAGTTGTTATATGATACAACTGCTCACTGCATTAGTCAACTACCGATAAGATTTGAATGATAATAAAATCGATTCGATACGCCACGCCGAATGCAATCGAATAAACCCGCCTTTATTGGTGTTGTTGTTAGTGTATCTATTTATGGTTGTGCGCTTGAGACATAGATAACGATTTTTTGCTCGTTTATCGACGGAAATCAATCAAACTGTATTGTTGGGATAATTTCATTGGTGACATTTTAATAAGCAGGTTGTATATTATTTCCTAAGGGTGTTATCGCTTTTGAAGTATTGCAATTGGTTCTGAGAATTAGTGTAATAATCTTGCTAAACTTAAGGTGTATGTGTAGCATAAGGTTAATTCAGCATTACGGGCGTTCATATCTAATCTAGTATTGAAAGGAAATCGCCTATTGGATTATGAGTAAATGTAGATAGAGGTTGCGATTGGTGTATCATCTTTTAGCGTACAAATGTTTACTCGCATATCAGTCTAATTGGGTTTCATCGAAATGTAATATAGAAAATAATCTAAATCGATTTTCAAACAATTTTTACTAGGAGAAGAGCACTAATTCTTGACTCATTCGTACGATTTCAGCCTACTTTGTATGGAAATTGATACCAGATTCTTGTAGGTCGAAAATTAGTGCTTTTACCCTGCGCAATTTGGAAGCAGATTTGCAATAAGTATCACAAAATCTATCAACATTTACAAAAACAATTTTTTGAAATTTACGAATATTTTCAAATGCATCACCATTAACATTTCTTGCTTTAAGTATCATACAGGCGTAACAGAAAATGATTTATACCTCTTCATCGATTTTGTTGTTAACATGTCGAAATTTAGTCGAATTTCGTTTGATTTTACAAGTACACTACAAAAAGAAGGATGCGAACTCCCTACAGCAGAATTGGTAGCAACTAAGTATTTGATATCAAACAGAAACCAAAAAAAAACATAAATAACCACCACATGATCCAGGGAATAAAAGTTTTCACATGAAATTTTTTTGAGAATTTGAACAATCATTTTGCTATAGATATTTCTATTGTTATATTATTCCTCCTATTACGACAAGTACCTATTACTTCGTGTTCGAGTAAAACAAATGTTCCAAAAATGCATAATGCATTTTCCCAAGATTTTAACAGGAATACATTTATTGATTCGTTAACGGCCTTGTTAAAAAATTCGTGGATGAATTTCGTTTAAGATACTTTCAAGAAATCAACCAGTGTTTTTTGAATAATAATCCCAAAAAATACTTTTGTAATTTCTTCATAGATTTTTGAAGGAATTCCTCCAAAGATTTTTTCACAAATTAATCTGAAGTTCGTGCAGGATTTCCGTTTAGAACTTCTTTTAAAATTCAAGCTGCAATTGATCTAGAGATGCCTCCACTGATTTCTTAGAATTTCCAAATTGCAATCCAGTCCGGAGGGAATTTTCCAAGGATACGTTCAGGAATTACTCTAGATATTGCTTTTATGATGTCTCTGGGATAGTGTTTTTTATATATTCTTTGAGAAGTTCAAAAACCTAATCCGATCCCTGGTGAAACTTCAAAAACCTTCCTAACTTCTGAGGAAGTCTTGGTGGATCTGGGTAATATCCTGTAGGCTTTTCTGAAGGAATTCCTTAAAAAACATCGAACGGAATCCCTGAAGAAATATTTGTAAGAGTGAACGGAATAATTGTGGAAGTGCTTGCAAATGTGAAACCATAAATGAAAATTTGAAGAATCCATAGAGATTTACTTGAGAATAACTCGAAAATTGTTTGGAAATACTGTAGGAGTAACTCGTGAGCAAAGTATTGGAGGAATTCCCAGAAGAATTTCCAAAGGAGCTCAATGAGAAATCCCTGATTGAATTTATTGATAAATGCCTGGATGAGTTCTTGATAGATTACTTGGAATAATCCTTGTAGATATTTTGGAGCATTTCTTGAGACCTTCTTAATGAATTCTTGTAGAGTTTCCTGTGAAATCCCCTTAACAAATTTCATCAACAACTGGAGATTTTCCTGGAAGAACTCCTGTAAGAATCTTTGAAATCCCATTGTTTCACTTTTTTTTTAATTTTATCCCTTTCGGGACGGATTTTTTACCTTTCTGGTCAACTTCCCTCTGATAGGCGTTTACGGTTCAGAATGGAAGGTACTCTCCACAAATTGACTATGGAAAATTGAAGACGAAGAGACATTTTTATGTAAATCCCATGAAGAGCCGTTTCAAAAACTATGTTCAGCACAATTGTGCTGCTTCGTCTTGAAAAGGATTATTACCGTTGGAAAAGTGCCATCTGTTGTCTTTTGCAATGTTATGTTGGTGATAAAACCTGGAATAGTATCTGGGAAAATTTGCCAAGTGTTCTCAGTAGAAATTGCTGGAGGTAATTGCGGTTGTTTTTCCTGGAGCGATTTCTGAAGAAATTTCTCCAAACATCTCTCGAAAAATCTCTGAAGGAATTTTCCAAGCAATTAAGAGGTCTCAAAAGTTCACTCCTAGTAGATTTTGAGTTGCAATGAAAACTATATCGCTGAATTAAAGAACATAACGGACCCAGACACCAATATGTACGGATAACGAAAATCACCTGGAGGCTTTGTATTGTGCAAATTTCACTTATAAGATGTCGCGAAAAGGCCTTCTACGTACAAAAGTGGAGGCGATATACGTGCATATATTATGTGATGAATGATAGCATACAATGCGAGTGTATAAATTTCCTACCGAACTAACCTGTGATCTTATGCGACTTCACTTATGATAACAATGTTGATTTGACAGCTGCTACGCATTGATTCGACTACTTTGTACGAGTGTACGAGTCGGAACAAAATGTATATAAAAGAAACTCAGAAAAAAAAGCATTTTATGCGAGTGAAACCCATCAATCTGACGATTTTATTCACCAATGTTTTGCAAGGGTTTGATGTAGTTTATATGAATTAAAGAGTTATTACGTGAACTTTTAGCGATTTCTGCGTTGTCCGGGATACTCGATTCATTCTCGAACATGTAACTCATTGCACTTATCAACAACTAGAAAGTTCAGACAAGTTCGAGACGAACTTTTTCCCTACTTTATGTAAACATCATTCTTTTTAAGACAACTGAACTTCATGTGAACTAAACTTCGGTTAATTACTTTAAAAGTGAGCTGCTTAAGCCAAAACATGCCCTCTATCTGAACTTTTGCATTGCTTGGGTTTTGAACGAATTGATGGAGAGCTTGTGGGAAATACGTAGAAGAGTTTCTGGAGGATCCTGAGTGTATTCCAGAAGAAATCTATTGAGAAATGACTAGAAGAATTTCTGAAGCTTTTCCTTGAGTAATCTAAGCAGAAAATCTTAGAGAATAATCATCTTTGAAAGGTTCTCTGGAGCTTCTAGAGTTTTGAACCAGGCTTCACTCCAAGGAGCAACAAATAATGACTTTGAAGACTTTTAGTTTTTCAATGAGTCTTGAGATACCCTCCACTAGATGTAGAGACTTTTGGAGACTTATATTAAGGCTAAGTAGCCCGTCATTTGTTTTGGCAACCATGTTGGCATTGCGGCTCGCAATTTCAAAGTAATAAAACTCAGTGTCCTCATAGTTGATATTGATATGGAAAACTATCACTGTCTATGTGTGATTACTTGCTGAAAGTATGCTGATACTTTTCAGCTACACCACTGCGATACCAACTGATTTTCTTCAATTCGGAATTGTGACGTGATTCAGCAAAAATCATCAACGACGTGTACAAATTTAAATGATGGCTCGCTTCACCTTAAAATACTGGCCATGTTCCGCTACCAACATTGCTACTAAAACAAGAATAACTGTTAATCTGTTACAGTCGACAACATTTGCCAGGTCATGTTATTATAACGAGAGAAAGTCTATGAAGAGAAATTGATCTCGGAAATCACGCCAGTATGACACCAAAAACTCAAGAATAGAGATAAAGAGATAAATCAGAAACAATAAGCTAATTCAACAACTTAACATAGTAATGCATATGCGATAAACTTGTCATGTGGTGGATCATGATGCAGAATCACCACACAAAGCTACATTGATACGCAATCATGTAATTCTAGACGTCCTAAGTGATCCTAATATATCCCAGAATGCCATCAATTAAAAAACGAAATGTTTATATAAATAAATAAATAGAAACCCACTTCATCTAAGCTAGTAACCTCATGTCTTACGTCAATACTGCAACACCCTTCAATGGAAAAAGCTAATTAACAAAATGTAGATAACAGTGACAAGCCTCCGCACCCTGCGCTTACGGTCTCAACCAGAACGTGTGTGAACAAATTGTGCAGTTTGAAGCCTACCTCTTTGTATACTAGCCATTCAACCCATCCGTGTGGTATCGTAAATGCCCATTTCTCAGGAATGCAACCCGATCCTTATTGGGCGGCTCCTTGCGATGCTCAGCATCGTAATATCGACTGTACTCCGGACTGAACCGGCATATATCGATCTCCTTGCTCTCAACCGCGCGAAAAAATCATCGTCCTCTCCGCCCAATCCACTAAACATATGGACATACCGTTGACTTTCATGAATTGATGCGATTGTATTCCAACCACACCGCCAAACAGTCCCCGGTACGGCAGATTATACCGAAATGCATCCAAACTGGAGCACATGTGCCGCGGCTGCTGAGAACACGCATATAGATGACCCAACTGCAGTGGCATCAGATCCACATCGTGAAGCACCAAACACGGGTAGTCCAGCTTCATCGCTATCAACGCCCCTATGTTGAACAGCTTCGCCCTGTTAAAAGGCTTCGGATCGTACTGCTCGATCACAAATATCCTATAGTGAATCCTCTGCCGCCGTAGATAGTTGTGCATGTAGATCAAAAACTGATTCAACTGACTTTCCCGCTGCCTGTACGGAATGATTATAGCCGTACTGAAACTTGGAAGACAATCCTCCGGGTACCATTCGCCACCCAGTCTAACGTTATTGTTGATAATCTCTTCGGTGAAAGGCCTCCGATAAAGGTACACATTTTCCTCAAGTACATCACTGTAATCACATCGTATCCCATTCCGCATCAGGCTCACATTCTTTGTCGTCTTACGCACCAGCTGCTCGTAGATCTCCTCGCCTTCGATGTACTCGTACCGACTAGCAAATCTACCCGGCCACAGCAAATATACCAGGACGACAAAGTAAGCCACACACGCGACAACCTGCCGTTGCGAGATTCGGAACTTAATCATACCTCCTCAGCAGGTTACCCACTCACAGGTTCTTCCACACAAGCTATCACAAGTTGAAGTTGTACGTTCTGTACCGACGACGTACCTGTACGAAATGAACAAGCTCATAATCAACCAATCAACCAAATCGACGTCTTATCACAGTACATGGATACTTACGTACAATACTGTATTGGACGGAAGGGGAGTGCTTCGGTAATGACGCAGAGATAGAGGTCTTCCACCGGTAGACACCACGCAGCAATTAAAAAAAGACAAATCGACACAGAAGAACAGATTCCTATCCGATATCTCTACGGTAGGCAGATATAGAGTTGGGATAGACCGAAGAGAAACTGAAGACAGTCGCCACCAGGTCAGGTTGAGTCCGCTCGGTCTGGGGTCCGAAAATCCATCCTACCGATGTTCGGGAAACTGAAGTGGCGATTGATTTTTCTTTCCCAATTTCGGAGAACCTGGCACGCAAGGACTCGACTCGCGACGGCTGCTTGTGCTCTAGATTTTTGTCCCTCACAGCTTCTGACAGTTTTTTTATGTGCCTCTACCGCCTCTACAAGCTCAATTCCCATACACTGTGTTGGGAACACGTATATAGGTACCCGAATACACGCAATGTATAGCAAGCATGCGGCAGACGGCAGCCAAAACATTGCACCCATACATGTGACTACGTTTTGGTATTATGGTTTTTATGTGTACTCTTTATAGGAGACCGTTCATCTTCAAGGAGTGATTCAACCATCATACGAATAGGGTTACGAGCTAGTTCCACAGATGCTTCGACTAGAAAAAATATCTTGTTTTATTTATCATCCCACCCAAAAACCATTGATAATTGAATGTGAAGCTTGTTTCTTACTGAGCAAATTAATGGATTTACAAGTTATTTAACAATGCTACGATAAAGAAGCGATCCTCCTCTTTCGTCCAGTGATTTGCTCAAAACAACGAGCTAAACATTCTGTTACCAATACTAATGAGTTTGATGTCTAGCTCTAATGAGATAAAAGATTAATTAAAATTTTAATATTTTTTGTTTAAATTTACAAGAAACATTAATTTGGGAAATTAGCAAAATAGTGCAGCATTGCCGTGAAGAATAAAGAAATTTGCTGAAGAGAGCAATTCAATCCGACTGATAAGAAAAAAAGAGATATTAATTAGTTTGTTTGCTATTTTTGAGCTTCATAAGGGACTATAGGCCGGCAAACAACTAAGGTACCGTGGGGCAAGTGGGTAATGGATTTCGCATAGTTGGGATTTTTCAAATTCAAGAGACCCTAAATTAAAACAAATAAGGTCGTGTATATTTTTTGGCTTGACTCTCACCAAATATAAGCAGTATACTGAAATTGATTTTTATGTAAAATTGAAGATAAAAGTACAGAAATTTTTTTTGAAAAACCTCTCCTTACTTTTCAATTGCCCCACAGGTGGGGCAAGTGAAAAGTTTATCGTTTTGACCAATAAATTCAAAAACTAACAGTTACATTCACAATTTCCATTACCTTTAACATTTGTTAAGGCGTCCCAATGAACAATAACATAAGTAATATGTAAACAAAGAAAATTTTATTCTTGTTACTTGAATTTTCTTCTGTTCAGTTATGTTTGTTGAAATGATTCGACAACATAATAATTGCAACATATACAATGTTAGTTCTTACATCATGGGACAGCAATTGGCATTTCTGGTCTCTAGAATTTCCACCGCTCATTATTTGTTTTTAAGAAAATCGGATATGACGTCGGATAACTCTTGAAGAGAAATCAAACGAAATCCTTCAATAAAGTATTTGGAAACTTTTTTATGTGGATACACCTATACCCCATTTTTTATGTTTTGAACTAGCTTTACATAGACATTCCACGAGATTTCCGTGTTTTCTCTTATATTGGAACTTTTCAATCAACATCTTCCTTTTAATCGGCTTTCCGAAGTAAACATATTAATATCGTATTATTTGGCAACCTTTTTTTAGAGAAGTTCCATGATTTGGCCATGATAATAGCATTTAACGCTTTGAGTTTAGTGTTTCTTGAATTATCAGCACGTTCTGTTGTTCTATGTTAATTGCGAACTTTTTATACTTATAACTACCTATAGAGAAAACACAAATTCAATCTCTAATGAGAAACTTTTCACTTGCCCCACGTGATTAGAAAATTGACAGTGTTTCAATTTAGTTATTTTTAGGTCTATGTCAAATTATTTCTAAAACTTTTTTATTGCAGTTTAAAACTGTCAGAGGGGACAACTTAGAAGTGGTACAGAAAATTATTTTTCGCATCTTTTTTCTACAGAAAATATTAAAATAAGATTGCACGCCGCCAACTTGTTACGGAGTTATAGTTGACAGGTTAACAATATTTCGCTTATGCAATAATGGCTGAAAAATCTCAGAAATCTCTTGCCTATCGTAATGTTCTCAATGGCCTCAAAGATTTACGCATGAGTTTAAAACATTAATTCACATATTCAGTAAAACATTCCAATTATTTTCACTTACCCCATTTACCCACTTGCCCCGCGGTACCTTATAGCATTTTTTATACGCCCATCGAACGAGTGCAATGCGTTAAGGATTTGAGTATTCTGTTGGATTCGCAACTGACATTCTCCCCATCATATCGCTTATATTGTCGATAAAGTATCAAGAACGCTTGGCTTTGTCTTTAGAACTGCAAAAACTTTACCGATATCTATTGCCTGAAAGCGTTATACTGTTCCCTCGTTCGAGCAACATTGGAATATGGGTCAGCGGTCTGGAGTCCGAACTACAACAACGGATGCGAGCGAATCGAATCAGTTCAACGAAGATTTCTTCGTTTTGCACTTCGGAGACTACCTTGGAGAGACCCTTTACGCCTTCCGAGTTACGAGAGCCGCTGCCAACTGATCTACTTGTAACCTTTGCGGATTCGAAGAGATGTGTGTAGCGCTTTAACCGTTGTCGATACTCTAAACGGAAGAATTAATTGCGAAGCTATCCTGCAACAAATGCATCTCAACGTGCAACCTCGTCCACTGCGGAATAGTTCGATGATGAGGCTTCCATTTCGTCGCACCAATTATGGATTGAGCAATGCTGTTCATGGTCTGCAAAGTGTTTTCAATCGAGTGGCGTCGATCTTCAATTTCCACCTGACACGAAATATGCTTCGCCGTAAATTTTCTAGTTTTTTTCGCTGATCGGAGGAACTGAAGATATATTTTAAGTTTGAAATGTTTTACGATCTTGACTTGTTTATATTCAATGTTCACGTTTGTTTTGTTATATACCATGTATTTTTGTTTTGATTTTTAATATCATTGGGACTATACATAGTCTGTTGATGTAAACCTAAATAAATAAATAAATTAAGGTTTGAAGAATGAGTTTTCACTATGCGATAATAAGTTTGTTTTTACGTTATAGTACTAACGTGTTCGAAATATTTTCCTGAATTTCTCCATAGGTAGTAATTTCCATATAAACCTACATTTTTACACTACTTACAACTTAAAATCAAAATAGCGTCAAAATCCATGATGGTCCTCATCATTACTTGAATTAATACTCTTATTCTTCACTCGACTCGAAGAAAACACCAACGATTGAAAACTTGTTTCTTTGTTGTACAAAAAAAATATGATTTCATTGATTGCACTCAAAACTTGCACTTGATTGCGTCAAAATCGTTGAATCGTTGAAAGATTTAGAAAATCGATCATTTCATAGGGTATATGCAATTGAAAAAAGTGTAGTAAATACCATTGCTCACCTAGCTTTTGTATCTTACTCACTTTTTTCAGCTAACTGGCGTACAAGGGGTCCACCAATTAGAGAAAACCGAAAGGATCACCCTTAACTTTTAGCACAGGCAAACAGACGTAACACTTAGAACACATCCCCGACCAACCAGTCTTCAAAATTCTTTATTGATCTTTGACCAACGATGGCGATCGCTAACGGTTCAAAACGAATCTATATCGATCGCTATCGAAAATCACTGACTGGGTCTCGATCAAAATGATCACTGACCGGGTCTCGATCAAAATGATAGTCACGATGACATGTACGCCCAGTGCTAAAATCGGTGTGTTTGGCCGACAAGCCAACAGATGGCGGTAGTGTGTAAACGTCAAACAAGAACAAAAACGATGCGAGCGCTGCTCTTGGCGGATTGGCCTCTTACCATATTTCTGAATCGACCGTTAAAAAGGTGGTCGATAGACAATGATGATAGTGTGACGTCTGTATGTGATATTTGAATGCCTGTTGGTCAAGATTAGCATGTGCGTTGACTACGGCAGCGCCAGTGAAAAAGCGGAAGGCGCTATTCGGTTTAGTGCTAGGAGGGGTATATTCTCAACAACTTCACTTTCCACTCTGCGGAAAATATCTTGACCCCTCAAGGCTGGTAACGAGTGAGCACCTTGACCATGAGCATGAGCATGAGGATTGATTACCGTACGATTCGCAGTTGCTACTCCGTGCTAGACTAGAAAAATCGAAATTGTACAGGGTACCAACAAATGTAGCTTGGAAGTAGCATACCATCTTCAATTTGTGAAAACAAAACGTCGTAACACATTCTTTTTATTAAGGCAGTAAGGAAGTAAACACGAGAGGAAAATACAGATAATCGGTTGAAAATTAAAAAAAAAAAAAAAAAAAAAAAAAAAAAAAAAAAAAAAAAAAAAAAAAGCACTAAGCGAACAAAGCCAGCGAAAAAACACTCCGAGCGCGCGAAAAATGAATCGTATAGCTAGGGCCTTCGCAAAGCACTCCTGGTAGCGAATGAACACCTTGAAAATAAAAACTAAGAGACCTATTTCCCACAAAGAGACCCTACAGAACCAAAACAAAACATCATAGATAAAATAAAGAGATAAGAGTTTGATTTTTGTTAGAATCAAACCAGAAATTTTTCTAGCTTCTGTGTTTGGGAATTCCTCGTGGTATTACAAGTGTAACAGCCAGTGATGCATTTTAAACTGAACGCGAGCCAAAAGTGAACAGAACGCGTTCTTATTTTTGCACGAGAACGCAGTAACCATTGAACTCTCGTGCAAAAACTCTGACGCTGCTCACGAGCAAAACTTAAAAAATACTTAATAAATTGACGCTTATATTGATATAAAATACTTAATACCTTTAATGTCCCTTGACATCCTTGATCATCTGATGGTTTTGTTTGTTTGCCACTAAAGTCAAGAATGTTTATCAAATGATCTGAAAGGCCTTTAATCATCAAAGTCATTTTATGAAAAAAATAGTCGATGCGATCTTAAGAAAACAAATATCTTTAGCATTAGCATTAGCATTAAGCATTTCGCACAAATTCGTAAGGTGGTACAGTCCTAGACCATTGTATGAGGGTTGCCTCCTTCCCGTCCGTTACCAAAGTCAGAAAATTTGGGACTAACCTCTAACTCTTAGACAAGATTGACGCATCCTCCAATAGTCGGAGAGCCTGTCCTGGCCACGTCCTTGCGAAAGCTGGGGAATGGAAAGGATGATTGATTGAACACCAACTTAAGAAAGATGCAGAGAAACTCTTCGACCTCTCATAGGTGTTACGGGATGTTGAGGAATGTTGATGGAAAGGGTAGTGCCATAGGATACGTTCGGTAAACGTTCTGGCCGACAAATACGCATTGTGATCATGCGCTGCTGATCAGAAACAAACTTACCAAATTCCTATTCAAAACTGCAATCCGTCGCCTCTTCAACAATGAACAGTTTAGTATGATCGTATTAGAAATAATAACTTCGATACCTCTAGTTAAAAAAGAAACGAAGACCATACATGTATTATGAATTCTAAGAGATACCTAACAGGAAGCACGAGATGAGAGTTTTGATTGATAAGTTGAACAGCCATTTTTTCTAAACTGTAATTCTAAGGCCCTATTTGGGATTTTCTCATAACATTGCGGACAAGTATATCATCTCGATTACTATAGATTTCTTTAACATATTACTCCGCAGATCTCTTAGGAGATTGTTTAAGATTTTAACGAACTTTCTGAGTAATCTTCCAAAAAATTCGTTTTTATATGCCTTGAATAATTAAATCTTTAGATATATTTTCAAAATATCCAAATTTCAAGGAAATTTTTTAGAGTGTTTTGGAAGAAAATAAATTATTATTATATTATTATCTTTATTATCGAGATTTTCAGCCATAGGCTGGTTCATCTCCTGGAGTAAAAAGTTTTAAGAGGGGCTTCGTAGTGAGAGGCCCACCCTGTCATATTGTTACATAGTAAATGTTCTACAATA
Organism: Aedes aegypti; assembly: GCF_002204515.2. Taxonomy (NCBI): domain Eukaryota; kingdom Metazoa; phylum Arthropoda; class Insecta; order Diptera; family Culicidae; genus Aedes; species Aedes aegypti. Next base: position 14,158 of record NW_018736149.1, on the reverse strand, counting down.
GTATTACAGCTTAATTACATTGATATAGAGAGGTTTTTAGTTAACAAAGTTCGAAACAGTAAGTTTGGAATAGCAAGGTTCTTAAGATATATGAACTCCTAATCTGGATCAAATATGTTGATATAACTCAGCATCTTTTATAAAGGCCAATAGAGCAGCTTCGCTGCTCGGATCGTTTGCCAAGGCGTCCTCTTATGCTGTTGGGAACAGCATGGTTGGAACGGATGTTTTGATAGACGGGACAGTTGATGATTAGATGTTCTACAGTCATGGTTGCGTTGCAAGTGGAACATGTTCTGCGAAAAGATTCCCCATTTCCCATGTTGTGGGTGAGACGAGTGTGTCCCACTCGTAAACGTGAGAGAACTTGTTGGTCATGTCGGTTGGTGGTGTCGGACCATCTTGTGGTTTCTCCTTTAATTTTCCTGATAAACAGCATTCTTGAACTTATCCATTGCTGGGGCCCACGCCAAACGAATTATAGATTTGCACCAGATTCTTAGGTCCGCTCCAGGGTCAGCCTAGTAAACCTGCGACTTAGTTCGTCCTCTGGCGGCGAGGCGGTCGGCTTCAACGTTTACCCTGGATACCAGAGTGTCCTGGAACCCAGAGAAAAACTGTTCTAGGTAGAGACTTCATCTGGATGGCCTGGATCCAAGGGTGATGTGATGAAGAAGAATTGATGGTGTTGAGGACGCTTGCAGAATCTGAAACCACACAGATCGGTTTGGGTGCTGGTGTTGTACTGGCTAGGAGAATAGCGGCTTGCCTCTGCCGAGAATATTGGAACACTGATCAGGTAGTCGGAAACAGTAGGTTTTCCCAGTTTCGGCGAACCCCAAAACCGGGTCCTGTCCATGGTTTTGGAACCATCTGTGTAACGAATGTGGGTGGTTATGGTATTTACTGATAGTAACTCGACGACGTGCGCTCGCATTGCAGCAGGGTTGTTTCCAACTTTGAAACGTTTCGAGACTGAGAGATCAACCTGGAGGTGTGGAGCGTCCCATCTTATGGCTCCAAGCCCAGTGGACCTGTTTCGACAGGGGGGAGTTCCTGATGGGTTAGGTTTGCGAACGCTCTGTTCCCCTCCCTGAGGAGAAAGACCTCCTGATTTCCTGTCGTTTTTTCGAGGTAGCTTATAGCTCTGCAACACAAGGTTTCCATGGCTAGATAACGAAGGGTAGGACTCCGAGTTCTACGCAAGCCGAATCAGCCGGGGTTGATGGAAGTAAGCCTGCTACTACTCGGATCGCTTGGTTTGTATGTCGATGCAAGATGTGCGAAGAAAGAGTCTGCTGCTAAACAAAACAACTCAATGCCATAAAACAGCCGAATGTTCACGACGGCCTTGGCTACTCTGAGGAGTATGTCTCTATTGCTGCTCCGATGTGGCCTTGATAGAGTGCGTAGAAGGTTTAACCGTGTTTGGCAGTTCTTTTTGGTCTCCTTGAAGTGGTCTATAAAAACGTAACTCACGGTCCAGTCTAAGCCCAAGTACGACGATTGATTTCTTGAATGGAAATGGTACGACCGTTAGATGTGACTGGTGTTGATACCATCCGATGGCGTGATCGACAGACATGGGAGATGACACTTTTTTCAGCTGATAGGGTGAACCCACAGTTTGCAGTCCACCTGGATATTGCAGACACCGCTGCTTGAAGTTTTCGCCTAATCAGCTTTAACGGAACGGCCGACAATTACCAAAAACAATATAATCAGCGTAGATAAAAATGTAGATTTCTTTTGGTAAATTATTGTAGATGCTGTTCATGAGGGATTAAGAAGACGGTTACAGCTAGAACAGATCCTTGGGGGATCCCTGTGTTTTCGGCTCGGGTCGAAGAGCGATGGTTACCAATGATAACTTGGAAGGTTCTACCGTTTCAAAAAATTTTTTTTATGAAATGCAGAATATGGCCGCTTAGTTCCCCATTCGGCCAACTGGTATATAGCACGAGGGGTCCAGGCGCGATTGTATGCTTTGGCCAAGTCTAATGATGCGATGGTCGGCGTGGAGATTCTTGTCAATTGCATCTTGAAGGTCGGAAATCACTAGGAGAAGTTGATGCGTGTTTATGTTTCGGGATAGGGCACAATTAGGCTATGAGTCCAAGTTTGGGGTAGATAGTTTTGGGTCCAGGCTTTGTTTAGGAGTTCGAGTAAGATCACTCTTGCTTCTGTTGTAATGTTGACGAAACAGTGGGTAGCCAAGTTCGTCGGGGCCTGCTGATTTGCCTTTACTACGCATCAAGGCAAAGTTAAGTTCGTCAAGACGAAAAGGGGCATTGATGGGAAGAGGAACAGTGTCCTCCGGGATTTTCAAGTTACTTAAGCTGCTCATAGAAACTTGATTTCGCCGAGTGAAATCGTTGTCGTAAAGATCGAGTGATGAAAGAGATGCAAAATAGTCGGCCAGGGCATTGGCTATTACAATTGGATCCCGTGTTATACCGCTAGGCAGTCGTAAAGTCATTCCCAACGATCTTCGTTTGCCATTCAAGGCGTTAACTCGTTTCCAAATCTCAGCGGCGGTTTGGTTGGAATTTATTCCTTCCAAGAAATCTTCCCAGCTCTTTTGTTTTGCATCCGGATTTTTTGACGACACTCGTTCCTTTTTGCAGCGGTAAGATTCCATAGCACGGTGTTTTGTTAGGGTGGTCTACGGGGAGGCGTTTAGCGGCCCGGAGAGCTTTTCTCCTTGCCTTAACCATTTTCTTTATTGTCCGGAGACCCACCAAGGGAGTGATCTTCGACCAGGGTTTTCAGTTGTTCGAGGGATAGTCAGTGAGGCAGCGTTGTGGATTTCATCTAGTAGGTCTTCAATATTGTTTGGGGGTAGAATTACGAAGTTTAGCGTTTAACAGTTCCTGAAATTGAGGCCAGTCAGCTTGGTCATATTTCCAACGAAGCGACGTGAAAATTTTTTGTGGTTGCTCATCCACACGATCGAAATCGGGTGATGATCACTGCCCAATGGGTCTTCACCTGCTATCCAGAGAAGTCGATTTACTATGTTTGGGCTAGCCAAGCTAATATCGATAGAAGAGTTTCCTTTGCCTTTGGTGAACGTTGTTGCTCCGTCGTTAGGACCGACTAGTCCAAATGCTTCTGAGACTTCCATAATCAACGACCCTCTGGTATTAGGAACAGCGCTCCCCCACTCAGGATGGTGACCAGTTCAATCTGCTAGGACTAGTAGAGGATTATCCACACTTCAAAGAACATTTGTAAGTTTAGACTTCAGGTTCCGCAATTTCCCGTTGGGGTAGATAGGCCGAATATGACTGGTTGTGGAAAAGGGGGTATTCTAGTCTAGCTCCCACAATAGGCAGATCGGTGGCGAGATCAAGGAAAGAGTGAGGAATAGTAGCTAAGATACCAATTGCAACTGAATGGTAAATATTTTGGTTAAGCTTACTGTCCCATCTATATTGGCCCCTTAATGAACGATTAAGACTATTCTACCTAACCTTGGTGCGGTTTCTTGAATAGCCCAAGATGATTGGCTGTTGATCTTTAATAAGCATCTCAAGGTCAGCTAGATTTTTGTAGTAGCCATTTATGTTCCATTGGATTGCTAGAGGAGCTTTCGAAGGGATTCTATTTGACGAAGCTTGTGCCCATCCGAGACGATGTTGTTCTTGGTTTGCTGTACACACAGGGAAGTCGGTAACAACTCCAGGTTTGTGAATCGTTACGGTAGACCTTGCAGTTTCCTGGATAAGCTATTGGAGTAACAGGAATTTTTCTGGCTCGGAATGAGCTAGAAGTACTAGCTGTTGGAAGGTCGATTCCATCCCTATGCAGCTGAAGTAAATCGTAAACTGTTGGATCAGATCTAGCTATTTCCGGTAGTGGAGCCCTTGGAGATCTAAACAAAGCATCTTGAAACATCTACTGCGTTGTTGTTGGGGGTGAAAGATTTCTGAAGAGTGTTCGCTGGCAGAGATACACATTCTTGGGTTTCCAGCTGGGCGTCGATGTCAGTTAACATTGGGTGCTTGGCTCCCGCGTTGTCCTTAGGGGTATAGGAGCTACCTCCCTTGTCCGTCCCTCTTCCGGTCGCGACGGAGCGCCGAGGGTTGTTCGTCAGTTCCGGGGTGGGGTAGACGTTCGCACTGACGAGGCCTCGACTACTCGGTGGCTCCACCGGGAAAATGCGGCGGTTTGCTTCATGTTGTTTGCTGAGTGTGGGATCAATCAATTGCCCTGATGAGGAGGTGGTCGGATGGCTTTTCTGTTTGCTGTTGAGATTCGAGTTCGTTGCTGCTGTGCTGGTGGATTTTTGCCTAGTCCTCTTAACTTTCGAGTAGTTATAGCGATTAACGGATGATGAGGGAACATTTTGTTCGTTAGTTTCTATCTCACGTGGCGTACGGATTTAAGAGAGGACTAGAACAAAACAGTGTTATTAGGAGTCTGGAAATGTAGCCAGAAGCGTTTAACATCGGCTCATCCCCAGAGGAGATTTCAATGTCGGCGGTTTCTGGTGAATAATCCGACGGGGTTTCAGTTGTCCAGAGGTTTCCTGTAGGAGAGGCAGTGTTTTTGTGCGTTTATTGCGAGATTCGTAGCTGTCGTAGTTAGCACTTTCTTTTTCCGCACTGCTTTTTTTAGCGTCCATTGCTGGCTTGGTATTGCTCAGTTCTGTGGTACTTTTTGGGACTAACAGACTGTCAGTTTTTTTTGGGTATGTAAATGTCCCGGATTACAGCTATTTCCTTGTCCTTCATGGCCAGCTCGGTTTCCAATGAACGGATTTTTTGAACTAGGTCTTTGATTGTTCCATGTTCCTTGACCAGGGTGAGCCTTTCTTGTGGCGTAAGTTTTAGTGTTGCTTCCAGCCTCGGCAATCTGAGCGTCTTTGTTCTGAACATCCGCGAGTAAGGCTTCTATCTTTTCGTCCTTGCGTTTCATCTCCTTCAAAGCGTTGTCCACTTTGGCGGAAAGTTCCTCAAAACGTTGCTCGTTACTAAGCGGCTACAACAGAGGCGACCGATTTTGGATTATGCTTTAGATCGTACTGTCGTTTGGCCGCTGGGGCCGCTGTCTACGCGTAGATGTTGAATCTCTTCCTCCTTGACGTAAGATGGGCATTTTCCTGCTTGCCAGTGGGTGATCCGTTGTATTGCACCTTCTGCACGTAAGCGGAGCTGGTACAATGGATTTTCTTTGTCGTTCATGTGGTCAACCGGAACAATTACCACATGTGAGTCTGTTCTGGTGTTGAACAGCGAAGTGCGCGTGTGACCGAAGTCCCAGCAGCAGTAGCACAGCATAGGGGAGGGGTAGAAGGGGGCGGGTACGGGCAACGACTCCATCCTACGTAGATATTCTCGGGGGTAAGTGTGCCTTGAATAGTGAGGATAAATGGTGGGGGTATTGATAAGCTCATTCCCATTACGCCTTGTAATTCTTCTGAGTTCCTTGACACCTTGAGGCTTCAGTTCTTCCATCAGTTCGTTGTCGGAGTACACACGAGCTTCACTACAGCTGATGACGCATTTTGAAACATTGAGCACTGGGTGTTCAACGATCTTTATGGGGAAACCATCGATGAGCGCTGACATGTTTTTCAGTTTCTCGACGTGGAATTTATTCCGCAGCTTCAAAACATATGAAGCACCTCGGGATTCCGGATAGGCTCCGTCCACTTTCGCTCCTAAGTAGCTTTCAACCGATTTCCTTAAGAGAATCAACGATTGCGGGAGGCTTCCCTGAACTGCTCCATCTCGACGATTAGACGGACCCACATCCCCTAATGGGGAAGGGTTCAGTCCCCGACGGCATGTCGGAGGACCGATACCAACACTATTTTTGTGACACCGATCACTGAAAGATATTTTTTTACCCGCACACTGCTGAAGTGATCTTCGTCGCACAGGTTATACCACTCACCCGAGCGGTTTTTGCGTTTGATAACGAACAAAGCCAAGCTATCCTATTGTTTCGAATTTTTCACACCACACAGACTGGACCGGCTTGGTCTGTTTTTTGCCAGGAAATTAATTTGATTTACGCACTGCTGGGCTTTTTAATAGTCAACTTATTCAACGTTTCACTTATTTTGTAGAGAGCACTTTCCCGAAAACTTTTTAGGAGAGCACCCCCACGGGAGATGTTCTGGGAGTTATACGCGAAGGTATTTTTACGGGAGCGATTTAATGACGCGACCGTTTGCTACAGGCATAAGCTGTCTACTGAGGAGAAATAAAAAAAAATTGCGGGGGTATTCAAAAATAATTTTGGAGTCACCTCAGATAAAACTTGTGTGAGTTCTAAGTACACCTTGTTGAATTCCTTCGAGGATCTCTGAAAGACCTCCTGAATGATTGATGAAATTCATTCTTAAATGTAGAAAAAACATTAGAATTTCAAAATAATGTTCCTACAAGACGTTTGGAAAAAAATAATAGTAGAAAATTCGAAACGAAATCCCTGAATCCTGAAATTTCATAATTTTAGTATTAAGAATAAAACAAAAATATGTATATGTAAAATGTACTAGTCTACCGTCGGTTGACGAAAATAAATAAAAAAAATAAATAAATAAAATCTTAAATAAAGTATTGAAGAATTCATATAGATTGCATAGCATAGCATAGACTGACTGTACATGTCAATGGTTGCTACTCCGTGATTGATCGGAACTGGTAAAAATTGCACTACGATCCAAATTAATAAAGGATGGGAGTTTCCGCTTACTCTCGAGTGCAATTTTAACAGAAGGAAGAGGAAGAAATGTTAGGGTGTAATGATTGTTGCTTCTAGAGACCGAGAATACCTCTGCATCTTCACAATCACCCTCGAGAAGGGTGTTTATTAGTGAGGGAGTAAAAGATCTGGGAGTCACCTTTGGTCGGTGATGCGATCCATAGACAAAGGGGAAATTATACGAATTATACTTAAAGGTAGTTTTGTATTTTTGTCTCGAGATGTTTTTGGTAGAAGATTTAAAAAATACGTCAACATCTATAATTTAGAACAATTCAAAAGAAGTTTTTATTAATGGCAAAAAACAGAAAATTACATGTATATATTTATTATATGAAACAGGAATATGCCGACAACTTGTAGTGACGCACATAGTTTGTTTGAAAATTACATATGAGTATTACTGTGCATTTTTATCTCGAGATGGAAGAAGTTTGAAAAAATACGTCAACATTCACAATGTCGAACAATTCTAAAGCTATTTTTAGTAATGACAAAAAGAGAAAAATATATGTATATTGAAATTGTATAAAACAAGCATAGTGACGAACCATACAAAGTTTGTGTAAATATTACATAAAAGTAACGCTTTCATGAAAAAATGTGTTATCGTAAGCATGAAACGAACTCACCAGTTGGTAATCCATTCTCGACTGAACACAAATATTTATTCGCACTCACACAGCGCGAACAGCAAAACTTTTTGGCGTCCCAAAAACAAACCGTCTTGCTTGGGCTTTCCGAAACACAGACGCGCTAAAACAGGTAAAAAAGTTCTCCGTCGACGAAAACATACGCAAAACCGAGAACAAAACCTCTCCGAAGACGCAAAAACCGAACCGTCCTGCATGGGCTTCACGAAGCACTCAGTATTGAGTATTTTGTGGAAAATAATATTGGCTCAAGATCGGTCGCATGCGTGTACTGAGTACACGCACCTTGAAAACAGCTCGCTTTTCATAAACAGCTCGAGCGAGGTGGTGCAGACGATGGCTGAATGCGCGACCGCTCTTGAGTTAAAGAAATGTTTGAACCACAGCAACAATATTTTGATGATATGCTGAAGACAATCCAAGAGCAATTTCTGCAGGAACTTAATGAGGAATCCTAGAATCAAACTTATCGAGGAATTCTTGAGTTTGAGCTTGATTGGCCGCCCGTGGTTGCTACTCCAGTATCGCCAGATCAGCTGCACTTACACAAGGAATCAACCAGATGACTGCTTGGGATTAACAGACACCCTCAGTGTATTAGTGCTGGTGATCTTCTATTTTTAGGCAACAATGGTGCCTGCCACGTCAGAATGCTGACCAATGAGGGGAAGGGGAAGGAGTTGATGTTGCATTCAACTGGCTCCCACGGTAGACCGTATATACCACTGCATCTACGCCAGTCCATGCGGGAAGGGTGAAGGGGTGAATGTAGCCGAAATTCCCTGAGAACTCAAGGTTTTTTCCAGGTTGAATAAAATTCCCTGATAATTCCAGGTCTTCCAGGCTTTTCCAGGTAGTAGACACTCTGAGTAGTTCTCTCAGGTTTGGAGTTTGTTTTGATGGGTTCTATCATGCACTGTCATCCCTCCGATATAATCATAGCTTACATCTTAATATACTTAACATTGATATTTGACGCCGAATAGTATTTACGAATAGGTTATACAATTAACCCAATTTGAAACTATTGCATACAGTTTGCACCTGAATGCAAAATCTTGATTTTTTTTTATTATAGAATATCGTTGCTTCTAAGGAGCGTTCGGATCAATGACTGTTTCTCTTTTCTTTTCGTACTTTAACTTTTAACAACCTTTCATCACGGAAAATATATAGACAATATGCGCTGAACACTTACTGTTCAAATAAGAATATGACAAACTTACCTTCGATGAGACCGAATAACCGAAATAGTCGATTACATTGTATTAGTAACCGAAAACTCCACACTCCACGTATGTCTTCAATCGCCTTCGGCCCCACTCTGGTCCCCGGCCAACCCGGAGAAGAAATCCGCCGCGTTAGTTTGTTTCGACGACGGTAGATTGTGGGTCATCGCTTTCTTGTCCGGTTTGCTGTTGTACTTGATGTCGTCAAATTCTTCGAAATACTTGATATTCCAGAAGCGGATATCATTGTCATGCGAGCTGGAAGCGATCAGCTCTCCGGTGCTGTTGATATCCATTGTCTCGACCGCCAACGAGTGCTGACCGACTATGCCGAGCACTCGTCCCGGTACCAAGTGCATTGCCCGCAGAATGCCATCTTCGCCGCCGGTAACCGCTATCCGTTCCGTGATGGGGACCATCTTGTTGACACCCGCCTTTGGACCTGCTCGAATTGAAGTTCACGATTATTAGCAAGGTGTGCAGAACAAATTTGTCAAAATACATTACCAATGAAAGCGTCACAATGATATCCAAACTGTCCCCAGTTGAATGTGTAAAAGTTGCCTTTTGACGAGCCGACCACGAGTTTGCTGTCTCTCCGGAACACTCCCATGCAGGTCAGTTCCTCCTCGTACGGCTCGGATTGAACGTACATTTTCCTAAAATTATTCGCAAAGTAATGGATTGAATTTGTTTGAATCGATAATTAAGGATATTATAAATTCAAAATTCAGGGCTGGCAACGAGTCTTGAAAATAGGAACTTTGCCTACGAACAGAGTTTGACTTAACATAGAATCTACCTAGAGATTTCACTAAAAATGTTCCACAGCTTTTTTTTTGGGAGTCTTCGTGACATTATACTTATCACTACTGTTCGTATTTTTTTTTAATTTTATCAAAGATTAATTAATTAAGGTAATTTCCTAAAGATTCCTTCAGATATTACTTCGAAAACTTCTTCAAGAGTTCGTTTAGCGACTTGTTGCGGGCTTCCTGAGAAATTATTTCAAGAATTTCGTTTTGGCTACCTTTATGAAATCAGACTGAAATTTTCCTAAGGATAACCACCATCAGGAATTCCTCCAAGAGTTCTGACAACTCGGTCGAGGCAGATTTTTTGTGTGTACAAGTTACAACATGGACGTGAAGTGTTGTGCTTGTGGGGAGCTTTTAAAGATGGGATGGATAGTAATTACTTCGCGTTCCCGGTTCACTTCTACTTCTCTATAAAGTTATATACATAGCCGGAGCCCAGATAGCTACAAAAGTGTTCTGTCCATATCTCTGTGATTACACGTCCAATTGAAACTTTTTAAGCCGCATTCGAATAACAAAGAGTTATTTTTATTTCGGATGTATTTTTCCAACAACCTTTTTTGACTTTTGTATACTAAATTTTTACTTGAAGTTGTTACATTTTTCAAAAAACACACTGAAAAATCATATCTAATTTCCTCAGCATTGGATCGATCAAAATTTTAAATCAAAGTGTCATGAGAATCGTAATCTTATATTCCCTACCCCACGAAATTTCGGCGGAAAAATCTGGAAAGTATTCAAAATCAATGAAACAGTCAGTCAAGTCATCGTGCAAAAGTTTGGGTTCACCCCTCAGTATGATGCAAATCGTGCAAAAGTTTGGGTTCACCTGAGCTGCACGCACATCATTTTTGTCAATATCTCTGCCATTTTTCAACCGATTTTAATAGTTTAAAGCTTTTTGAGCGCAAATAATGGCGCGTACATGATTGGTTTGAGATTTCACAGATTTAAGTAAGTTCAGGTGTACCCAAACTTTTGCACGATGACTTGACTGACTGTTTCATTGATTTTGAATATTTTCCAGATTTTTCCGCCAAAATTTTGTGGGGTCTCTTCAAAGAATATAAGATTACGATTCTCATGACACTTTGATTTAAAATTTTGATTGATCCAATTGTGAGGAGATTAGTTATGATTTTTCTTTGAATTGATTTTTTTTTTGAAAAATGTCACAACTTCAAGTATAAATTTAGTATACAAAGTTCAAAGAATGTTTTTAGAAAAATACATACGAAGTAAGAGTAACTCTTTGCCTTTCGAATGCGGCTTAGAGAGTTTCAATTGATCTTGTAATCACAGAGATATGGACTGAACACTTTTGCATGTTTTTAAGGGGGTGAACCCAAATTTATGCACGGGAGTGTAAGTGCTAATGGGGTAAGCCCACCCATCGCCGCAAGATTACACGTCCTAGGGGAGGGAAAACCCTAATTAAATTTCGGAGTTTATAATATTTAACATGAGAAAATGCTTACTGGAGAAATATTTGGAAATGCTGTATGAATGATTTCTGATGAAAAACTAAACTGAAAACGAATTCTTGAAGGAATTCGAATATTAACATGCATGGAAGAATGACTCGTTAAATCGATGTAGGAACTTGTGGGGAAATTCTTGTACAGTTGCCTAGAACAATAGTAACTAAAGAGTGACTTCAAAGCTATAAGCATTTGTTAAAAAATGACTAGAAATACAAATACGTTCTACATGAATGATAACGAATCTACATATGGTGTGAAATATAAAATGTGTGTACCGTAAAGTGCCCTAATTCAGCGCATTGCCTAATTCCGCGCATTTCATACAAAATTATTTATATATGGAAATACACATTAATACTTCAGGAACTTTTAACGCCATTTGATGCTACTTTGATTTAGAATAAGTTTGAATCACGTATAAAAGCAAATGAAGCAGTTTTTTGCGGCGTAAAAAAATAATCAGTGGAGGCCCGTCTAAGTAGAGGCCATTTTTTCTATTTCCTTAGCGTCCGTGCTAAGATTGTAGGACACAAACAAACGTGATTTCTTTATTATTTTTTTTTTATTTTTCATGCAATATTCTATGGAACTACTTGCTACAGATATGTTTCTTGATGCTTCTATGAAATCTTATCAAATATTAGCATAATTATTGAGATTTATCCCAAAAAGTATTGCGCGGAATTAGGGCACGTCATTTTTTATAAGTCCCTAATTCCGCGCACTGCTATTCACAGAACAACAAACAAGTAAGACATGCTATATTCGTCTTCACAGCTGAATATTTATCTGAGGAAGTACAGTCGACTCTCCATAACTCGATATTCAAGGGACCATCGACTTATAGAATTATCGAGTTATAGAACATACCGATACCAAAAATTCTAAAATCAAAGGTTCAAATTTCTATATTTCCAATACTTTTATGACCACTTCTGTAAGCAAACAACACTATTTTGTTGACAGCATTTTGAAAAAAATATCTTTGGGAACTTTTTTTAAAAATGCTCGAAAAATCCCTTCTTTTACTAAAAAAATATTTTTTTTATTTTTATGTTTTTAACTTTTATTACATCTTGCAATTCCTTTATTCACTGCCATACCAGAAAAGGTCCATGTTTCCCTGTATAAAAAAGCGTTTTTAGATGAATATCGAGTTATGGAGGGAAATTTTTCTCCCACGTGACATTTACTAGTCAACTAGTCAAAGATATCGAGTTATAGAAATATCGACTTATGGAGAGCATGATGTATGGAAATTTAAAGGAACCGCAAAATCCATCGAGTTATAGAATATATCGAGTTATAGAACATCGAGTTGTGGAGAGTCGACTGTATTTTCATGCATAAATACGTTTCACAAACAACCGGAATATCGGGAAAGCCCACTTACAGGAAAACTAGCGGCCGTTCAGAAACCACGTGGTCATTCATGGTGGGAGGAACAGTTTGTTCAAAACCAAGGTCCATAAACATTTGTTATTGTATGAAAAGTGCAGAATACAAATATACAGACTTAAATTATTTTACAGCAATCCGTGAATTTCACCGTAATCTCAACAGCTGAAAAGTTCGGTGAAATAAATCAACGGAGTACGGTAATTTTTTACAGTTTTCGGTAAAATTTCACCGGAATCCGTTGAATTTCGATGGAATTACGGTGTTTTATTTTGCCGAACTGTTCAGCTGTTGAGATTACGGTGAAATTCACGGATTACGGTAAAAAAGTTAAGTGTGTAGAGGTAGTCGGGGCGGTTTCGCCAAACTGCATAATTTTTTGAAATTTCTTCTGGAATAACATGCAATCCCCGAAGTTGACAAGGAAGAGGAAAAATATTAACGCAGATTCCGCTGTCGCGAAACGTCCAAATGCAGCCAGTCGTTTTTATAACTGAAAAATTGAAAATTGTATTCAAAATAAACTGTTATAAAAACCTCAGTGTTCGGAGCAGTTTTTCCAAAGATGCTGATAAATCTAAACACAAGACTATAGTTATTTTTAATGTCTGCTACTTTTTCTGGTATGAAATTTCACTTCAAAGGCTTTTTATGCTTCAGTGTGATGCAATTGCATATTTGCTGGGATGTTCATGTGAGGGTTTGAACAGCTTGCGCATGATTGATGGAAACACAGAGATGAATAAGAAAAAAAACTCAGCAATGACGGAAAAAAGAAGGCCGTCTTCGCGAGTCTCGTCTCAGAAAAAGAATATAACAAATGTGTATCCTTATATCATGTATAGTCGAAAAATTTATAAAAAAAGGTCCTACTTTACGGCTCATAAACGCAAACTTTACTTTTTTCATACAAAAAATGTTATGGAGGGGGAGTAGGGTGTTGAGAAATGTTCAATTGTCGAGCGTTACGTAATGAATGGGATGCTTCCTATATAAAATTAACTGTTAATTTGATTTGTTTTCGCGGAGTCGCGCGGACATTAGGCATTTTTCTGCCGCGGGAATATGGAAAAGCGTGTAAAAAATGCACGGAATTAAAGGCCAATTTCAACAGAGGGAACTATTTCAATAAAAATCACAATGTAACGTTTGAATTAACAGTCCTAGTTATATTTTTCACCCATAACCTAAACAGATTTGCTAAGCGGATACATCCCAGAAAGCTTTTTTTGTTGGTGCCAATAACTATTATTTTAATTAAGCATATGGAATGTTTTTTTCGTTTAACTGCGCTGAATTACGGCACTTTACGGTACCGTAATCCGAGGGCAAATTGATCAATTTTTCACAACTTTTTGTCATGATTTTCTTTGGAATTCAAAAATTGTTAAATTTATTTCGGTAAACTCAGTACTTCATTGATCTCTATCAGTTCATGTAATCGATTTTTTATGAAATAAAGTTTAACATTTCATAAAATTAGTTTTAATATCAAAAATTGAAAATGACACATTCTTTTTTTTTGTATGGTATTCAGTTGGAGCTGCCTGACAGCTTCACTTGTCAAGGCTGAACCCTCGGTCTGGCTTTTGCCAAGTTTCCCCTCTACCAGAACCAATACTCAGACGGACTAGGCAATGGCGCCCACATGAACACTGCTTTTTATTAGTATTGTGACGTGGTACTTTTTGAAAAGTACCCATATTCCCTTGTTTCTGAGAAAAGGAAGCATTGTGAAAATCAGCAGCTCCATCAGAATTTGTTTGAAATAGTAGTGTCATTACTAATACTGTCTAGTCGAAATGGTTTTAAATAATTTGTCATTCAAGTGCTATTCTGATTACTCCTGTCTT
>NW_018736148.1:0-31690 GCF_002204515.2 Aedes aegypti | reverse complement strand
AATTAGCTGTTTGAAATGGGCCCTTCTAAGTTGATGAACTATTTTGAGAGGTGAAATATATTTTAGATTATTTTAGTTTCTTGTCAATAGTCACTTATACCAGATTCAGCATTAAATTCGGCACAAATTTATCAGATCTTGTATCAAAAAGCGTCACAAATAAATGTCCATTAATAATAAAACATACTTTACTAAACTAGCTTGGTTAGGAAGACATAAGTCTGGTACAGTAGTAGTAATTTAGCATGAACATTTCCACAAGTTGTTGGGGGACCTTGTAAGAACAAGGTGTGTTGTAGACTGAGTCAATCAATATTATATACAGTGCTCGTCAGTAGGGTTTTAAAGCCCTGTTCCAATTTTAGTATCATAAGCTTTGTTTATACCAGGAACACATTTTAACTCAATTTTTGAAAGTTTTCCGTTGGTTTATTAATAATAAGCACAAACAAATATTTTTTTAAATTTAAAGTTTCAATATGAAAGAGTCGGTATTTAATCCTATAAACGAAATAGTAAAAATAGTTGATACTACATAGTAAAGCATAAAAACTAACGATTTGTGTACGACGGGGTTTCAGTTGATGTCAATGATGCGCAGCATGTGTGATTTTTCCATTCACAATAGATAATCACTTTTATGTTCTTTCGAGGTAAATCCGTAAGTAAATGTGTAAAGTAAAATGTGCTATTTTAATACAGATGTACCATCAAACAGATAAGTTTCATTATCACAGCAAATAACGCAAATTTTTTAAATCTATATTGACACCCTCCCTCTGTTGTACCCCTCCTTTCTAGCACCAATGCATATAATATCTCATGTTAATCATAGTAGAGATAATTTTTCACATTATTTCAAATACATCACAGCAATTGTAAATCGCTACCGCACTACTATAAGACCGCGAATTGCACCAGCGCGATAGGAAGTGTTTTACTAAATTGCGCATAACTTTAGATTAAAAAAAACATACAGCTCTTTTTTTATATTATGTGTTAAACTAGCTTTGCAATGATCCAAAAAATTTTTTTAAAATCGGTGGTTGCGAACGCCATGAAATTCATTTTTTCCGATAAAATCCAATTATGGCGTCCAAATTCAACATGGCCACCAACTATATTTATTTTTGCAAAGGCAGCTTCTGTGTTTTTTCTTTCCAAAACCATGTTAATTTGAAGGGGTTGTTGAAGAAATTTCTGAGTTCTGGCAGTTTGAGCGAGCCAAGAATTGTCAAAAATCGAGGGGTCCTCAAAAACTGTTTTAATCATAACTACTGAGGGGTGCATCAAATCGACCGACCGAATGTAGTTTCTTTACTCGAAAGGAGCTTTCGAATGAGCATAAATTTGAACATTTAGATAGAACAAGTGTGAATAGTGGGCTATCTTTCAGGCACCTATTCCGAATTTCAAAACTGTAATCTGTAAAGTGTAATTTATGTAATCTTGTCATCTATTTTGCTGTTAACTTAAAATATTTCTTGTCAACGTGCGCTAAATGATTAGCGTGCTTGATGGATAATAATTTTTCCATCGATATTATTGGGGTGAAAATGTCAGCTTCCATAGTCGTTCATCTCATCCGCAGGCCATGTTTCATTGTCGTGTCGTAGATGCTATTAATTTCACCTGGATTGCGCCCTTTTGCCGTCCTCGCGCCCTGATAGTCTTAACCTCCAGAAGTCAATGCCATCGCACTCGTAGTGAAACGCTGCAAAAGCAATCAAACAACAATACACGAGTCACTGGTCTCAACAGCAAGCGCAAACATCGCGATATAATAATTAAGCTTATTGCAATACCCAGACAGGTAACAGTAGAAGTTGCAACACATGGCAAATTCTGATCATTATGATTGCATAAAAACGTATACAGTAGACAAATTGTGTAAATAAATTCTAAAGAAATCCAAACATATATTTGCGTTGAATTTGTTTATTTCTTTTTAATTTATTGAATAACGCTCAATTATAAAATTTAGATAATTTAGATAATTAAGATCAAATTTAATATCGAAGAGCAGAAACATTATTGTTAATATTAGATATAAAATAATGATGTAAATATCACCTAAAATGCCTCGGAATAACAACAATCTTATGTTTGAGTAAAGTGGTGCACCTTACCCCGATGGGCGCTCTCACCCCGTCTTCCCATATAAGTCTGGGTTATGGCAAAAATCTGAAATCCTCACCGCTTAACGCTATTTCTATCTTCTATCTTCTATCTTCTATCTTCTATCTTCTATCTTCTATCTTCCATCTTCTATCTTCTATCTTCTATCTTCTATCTTCTATCTTCTATCTTCTATCTTCTATCTTCTATCTTCTATCTTCTATCTTCTATCTTCTATCTTCTATCTTCTATCTTCTATCTTCTATCTTCTATCTTCTATCTTCTATCTTCTATCTTCTATCTTCTATCTTCTATCTTCTATCTTCTATCTTCTATCTTCTATCTTCTATCTTCTATCTTCTATCTTCTATCTTCTATCTTCTATCTTCTATCTTCTATCTTATATCTTATATCTTCTATCTTCTATCTTCTTCTATCTTCTATCTTCTATCTTCTATCTTCTATCTTCTATCTTCTATCTTCTATCTTCTATCTTCTATCTTCTATCTTCTATCTTCTATCTTCTATCTTCTATCTTCTATCTTCTATCTTCTATCTTCTATCTTCTATCTTCTATCTTCTATCTTCTATCTTCTATCTTCTATCTTCTATCTTCTATCTTCTATCTTCTATCTTCTATCTTCTATCTTCTATCTTCTATCTTCTATCTTCTATCTTCTATCTTCTATCTTCTATCTTCTATCTTCTATCTTCTATCTTCTATCTTCTATCTTCTATCTTCTATCTTCTATCTTCTATCTTCTATCTTCTATCTTCTATCTTCTATCTTCTATCTTCTATCTTCTATCTTCTATCTTCTATCTTCTATCTTCTATCTTCTATCTTCTATCTTCTATCTTCTATCTTCTATCTTCTATCTTCTATCTTCTTATCTTCTATTTCTATCTTCTATCTTCTATCTTCTATCTTCTATCTTCTATCTTCTATTCTCTCTATCTTCTATCTTCTATCTTCTATTCTTCTATCTTCTATCTTTCTATCTTCTATCTTCTATCTATCCTATCTTCTATCTTCTATCTTCTATCTTCTATCTTCTATCTTCTATCTTCTATCTTCTATCTTCTATCTTCTATCTTCTATCTTCTATCTTCTATCTTCTATCTTCATATCTTCATTATCTATCTCTATCTTCTATTCTTCTATCTTCTATCTTCTATCTTCTTATCTTCTATCTTCTATCTTCTATCTCTATCTTCTATCTTCTATCTTCTATCTTCTATCTTCTATCTTCTATCTTCTATTTCTATCTTCTATCTTCTATCTTCTATTATCTTCTATCTTCTATCTTCTATCTTCTATCTTCTATCTTCTTCTATCTTCTATCTTCTATCTTCTATCTTCTATCTCTATCTTCTATCTTCTATCTTCTATCTTCATCTTCTATCTTCTATCTTCGATCTTCTATCTTCTATCTTCTATCTTCTATCTTCTATCTTCTATCTTCTATCTTCTATCTTCTATCTTCTATCTTCTATCTTCTATCTTCTATCTTCTATCTTCTATCTTCTATCTTCTATCTTCTATCTTCTATCTTCTATCTTCTATCTTCTATCTTCTATCTTCTATCTTCTATCTTCTATCTTCTATCTTCTATCTTCTATCTTCTATCTTCTATCTTCTATCTTCTATCTTCTATCTTCTATATTCTATCTTCTATCTTCTATCTTCTATCTTCTATCTTCTATCTTCTATCTTCTATCTTCTATCTTCTATCTTCTATCTTCTATCTTCTATCTTCTATCTTCTATCTTCTATCTTCTATCTTCTATCTTCTATCTTCTATCTTCTATCTTCTATCTTCTATCTTCTATCTTCTATCTTCTATCTTCTATCTTCTATCTTCTATCTTCTATCTTCTATCTTCTATCTTCTATCTTCTATCTTCTATCTTCTATCTTCTATCTTCTATCTTCTATCTTCTTCTTCTATCTTCTATCTTCATCTTCTATCTTCAATCCTTCTATCTTCTATCTTTCTATCTTCTATTTTCTATCTTCTATCTCTATCTTATCTTCTACTTCTATCTTGCTATCTTCTATCTTTCTATCTTCTATCTTTCTATCTTCTATCTTCTATCTTTATCTTTCTATCTTCTATCTTCTATCTTCTATCTCTATCTTCTATCTCTATCTTCTATCTTCTATCTTCTGATCTCTATCTTATCTTCTATCTTCTATCTTCTACTTCTATCTTTCTATCTTCTATCTTCTATCTTCTATCTTCTACTTTCTATCTTCTATCTTCTATCTTCTATCTTCTATATTCTTCATCTTCTATCTTCTATTCTTCTATCTTCTATCTTCTACTTCTATCTTCTATCTTTCATCTTCTATCTTCTATCTTCTAATCTTTCTATCTTCTATCTTCTATCTTCTATTCATTCTATCTTCTATCTTTCTATTCTTCTATCATCTATCTTCTAGATGTGCGCTTCGTAGCCGTGCGGTTAGTGTCTCCAGGCATTTAGCCGCATCGTGTTAAGGAGTGTGGGTTCGATTCCCGCTGCAGACCGGAAAACTTTTCGTGAGGAATGTCTTCCGACTGTGCCACTGGGCGTTGCATGCTAGTCCGTTGTCTAGTGTGGTGCTTCCTTCAAAGGACAAATCGTCCACTGGACGCATTAATGTGTCGGTGTCTTCTATCTTCTATCTTCTATTTCCAACTTATATATAAATTAAATTGGAATGGTGTTTGTATGTCATGAAATGTAACCACTATAAACGGGTCAATAAAATTAGTTTTTATTCAGCAAGGTGTTCGTGGGTTCGAATCCCACCGGTCGAGGATCTTTTCAGGTTGGAAATTTTCTCGACTTCCCAGGGCATAGAGTATCTTCGTACCTGCCACACGATATACACATGCAAAAATGGTCATTGGCAAAGTAAGCTCTCAGTTAATAACTGTGGAAGTGCTCATAAGAACACTAAGCTGAGTAGCAGGCTCTGTCCCAGTAGGGACGTAACGCCAGAAAGAAGAAGATGGTAAAACTGGGTGCATACCTTCCTTGATTCCTTGATGGCTACATCGTAGCGTCACGCCATTGCCGGGCATATTGTAGAGCTCCATCTTCGTCCGTCTTGGGCGAAACTTCTCCAGTTGCCCCGAACGTTTAGGGTTACTAGGTCCTCTTCCACTGCGTACAGCTAGCGTATTCGTGGTCTTCCCCGAAGTCGCCGACCTCTACCTGGTTCCCTGCTGAATATTATTTTCGCAATTCTTTCTTCCGACATTCGCACTAAGTGATCAGTGCACTGAAGCCTGCCGTATTTTACACGCTTGATAATATTCGCATCTTTGTACACTTGATACAACTCGTGATTCATGCGTCTGCACCACACACCATTTCCGAGTGTCCCAACGAGTATTGTCCGCAGCACTTTACGCTCGAAAACACCGAGAGTTTTCCGGTCTGACTCTTTCAACGTTCATGCTTCGTGCCCGTAGAGAGCTACCAGAAGAATCAATGTTTTATATAGGGCGAATTTTGTTTCCGTTTGCAAGCTGCGGGACCTCAGCTGGTTACTTCTTCTTCTTCTTGGTATTACGTCCTCACTGGGACAGAGCCTGCTTCTCAGCGTAGTGTTCTTATGAGCACTTCCACAGTTGTTCACTGAGAGCTTTCTTTGCCAAAGTTGCCATTTTCGCATTCGTATCTCGTGTGGAAGGTACGATGATACTCTATGCCCAGGGAAGTCAACGAAATTTCCATTACGAAAAGATCCTGGACCGACCGGGATTCGAACCCAGACACCTTCAGCATGGCTTTGCTTTGTAGCCGCGGACTCTAACCACTCGGCTAAGGAAGCTGGTTACGTAGTCCGTAAATGGTGCTATTCGCAGCCACCATACGTCTTTTCACTTCGCGGGAAACGTCGTTGTCACATGTCACAAGTGTTCCAAGGTAAACAAATTCTTCAACAACTTCTAACACTACCTCAGCACCTGCACCACCAAGCCTGACTCTCTACCTGCAACCATGTACTTCGTTTTGGTAGAATTAATGGTCAGGCCTATAGGATATATCCTCGCTGTCTCCCTCTTCAGAGGCACGAAGGCCTCTTCCACTGACCTGCGATCGATTCCAATTAGGTCTATATCGTCCGCAAAGCCAAGGAACATGTGCGACCTTGTGATAATAGTGCCATTTCTCTGCACGCCAGATCTCCTATTAGCACCCTCGAGTGCAATGTTGAACAGTGAATTCGAAAGTACGTATCCCTGCTTCAACCCGTCGAACGTCGCGAACGAGGTTCACACCTTGTCTGCGATCCGAAAATTTGTTTCGAACCATCCAGCGTAGCACGTATCAGCCTTATTAGTTTCGCCGCAAAACCATGTTCAGACATTATCTGCCAAAGATCATTTCTCGCGGAACATTACTAAAGGACCTATCTAACATTGAGAGACTCTCTTTGTTTACTTTCTCTTTCATTAATAACTGAGTCACATTAACCTCTTCTGTTGCGTTTTTTGTATGAAACGCTAGTCAAGGAAATTGACTTTCAATCTATAGTGAAAAACTTCCCAAAATCTTTAGTATTCCACTGTTATAATCGAAAGAGAACGAGAGAGGAGAGAATCTCTCATTTGTACAAAGGTCCTTTAGTAATGTTCCGCGAGATTTCTTTTCACTGAGTCGTACGCTGCCTTGAAATCAATAAACAGATGGTGTGCCTGCAAACTATACTCCCGGAATTTATCTAGGATCATTCGCAAGCTAAACATCGTGACAAAATTTGCTACGTCGAATTCCGCAAGGTAATTCTTCTGTAATTGGCACACTCTAGTCTGTGCCCTTTCTTGTAGATTGGGCGTACGAGGACATTCAACCAGCTGGTCCTCTCATACCTTCAGAGGTACTCGGTGGATCGACTAATAAAGCTGCTCAATTCCGTGCTTGAGAAGCTCGACCGGGATCTCGTGCTTCCCAGCAGTCTTACAGTTTCATCGTCATCATCAATACCGTAATTTCGGGTCCACAGTTTCATCGTCATCATCAATACCGTAATTTCGGGTGAAATTGATCACTTTTCAAGGTTTTTCTTGTCTGATTTCTATAATGTTGACAATGCCAAACAACTGAATGCAGGAAAACAAGTATGAAGGTGAGCCTCATTGACTCAAATACCGAAATTTTCTAACAAATGTAATTTTAGTGTTAAAAAATATGTCTAAAATAAAAAAATCGGGAGATCGCATTTCGGGGTGTAATTGATCACTTATCAATGCCATTATTGTTAGTTTTCAAAACAACTTTACATAATGAATTTGAGCTTCCTGAATCCGAATATGCTTGCCAAATTCTTAACAATACAATATTTATAGAAATAATGAATGTTTAAATTTCAAGAATAAAGGTAGGTTTGCTACTGACAAGAAAAGTAATCGCCTATCTCGATGCGTGGGAAATTTCTTGCAAGAAATGGTCAAGGAAAGCATTTTTCTTTGATCGCAGTACGCAGTTGGAAAGAAATGTCATTTCAAATTGAGCTCAGTGTAGAAAATTTCTTGACCATTTCTTGCGCAGAAATTTTTACTTTTCTTGAGCGGAACAGCATACTTAGCTTAACGCAAGGAAATCAAGGAAATTGCATACATTTAGGCGTTTTCTAAATGTATGCAATTTCCTACGGAATTTCTTGATATATTACAGAAATTCAATTATTTCAACCAAATCAACGAACTGGTACGAGTTTTGGTTATGAAATCTAGTTTGGGGATATATCTTTAGTATCATAACAAACTTTCAGGATTATACCATGTCCAAATCCTTGTCTAGACCTAGAAGTTTATTGATGTTTGTCAACACTGCACCGAACAAGATTTTAAAATTTTACATTATTTTCATATCAATAAACATTTTTGAACGCAAAAAACTTCACAACACACAATTTGGACATACTTACGACAAACAACGTTCATTCGCTGCAGGTTACATTGATATTTGTGCTCCATTAGGAAGACATAAAATCGAGTGACGCAGTGATCAATTTCACCCTACTGATCAATTTCACCCGAATTTACGGTATTCATCCTGTTCCTCGCTACATTTCCATTTTCACCATTCAGCATTTGCTGAAAGTGCTCCTTCCACCTGGCAGCCACCGCCGTGTTATCGGTCAGCAAATTCCCTTCTCGATCATTGCACATGGCGGGCACTGGTACGGTATTGTGCCGCGCACCATTGACCGTTGCATTGAATCACCGCATATCATTCTGGGTCATGCTTTCTTGAGCTTCAGCTACCACACTTTCTTCGTGCTGCCTATTCTTTCTGCGGTGGATTCCCTTTGTTTCGGCTCTCACTGCCCTGTACCGACCACAAGCATACGGTTTCTGGCGACATTTTTCATGTCTGTCACGTCTTCGTCTCTTGAGATGTTTTTCATTCCCTCGCATTCCCCAGCACGCTGATCATTTTCGATATTATGGTAATAAGCAGAGTTGGGAAAAATCCCTCCCCTTGGTTATGCGACCTTGCCGCGATGGGAGGGCATAATCCATTAGCCCATATGATGGAAACCAAAGGCGTAACCTGTAGTGGTGGTATCACATTTTGGCATTTTTTGCTTAAAGCCGCGTCATAATTCATATGGCATAGACGCAATAATATCTCGGATGTGATCCAACGGACATTCTGCGTCATTGATAGAATTGATGCCCATTTCAAATAATTAATCTATTCGAAGTGGACATTAATACTATTGGTGACGTTCAGTTTGCCTTTTGCTAACCAGAATGATCCGTAGCCACTCTTACTATTAGCTAGCTAGATACATCGTTATCATATACGACGTAAGGAATACTTAGGAACTCTTAGGAAAATGACTAGTAGATTCACTGAGTAGAAATAAGTGGCGACAATCTTATTTTTACATGGTTTTTACATTGCCATAATAAGAAATACCTCTTTTGTAACAGCGGTATAAATAATCTAATTCCAGCTTCATTTTCGCAAAATTTACAAGTAGAAAGTAGGCGTTGTGAAGCATTGCATTTGCCACCGAAAAGTGAATCTTGTAGGAGACTGTAATAGAAGCCTAAGGTAACTTTACTCTTCAATATTCACTATAAAAATTACTATGGAAAGTAAGACGCTGAGATCGATCATTAGGGTACACTTGCTAGTTTCGAAAAATTGTTGAACAGACAAGGAAAGCGACTTTTTTCTTTAAGGATATATGAACGTAATGACCAATAAATACTTTTAACAACAAAAATGAAATTAACTAGAACTCTTACTAAACAGCCTAATTTTGTTAAGACTTGACAACAATTGACATTTAAGACGTAAAAGACAGGAGTAATCAGAATAGCACTTGAATGACAAATTATTCAAAACCATTTCGACTTGACAGTATTAGTAATGACACTACTACACTACTATTTCAAACAAATTCTGATGGAGCTGCTGATTTTCACAATGCTTCCTTTTCTCAGAAGCAAGGGAATATGGGTACTTTTCAAAAACTACCACGTCACAATACTAATAAAAAAGCAGTGTTCATGTGGGCGCCATTGCCTAGTCCGTCTGAGTATTGGTCCTGGTAGAGGGGAAATTTGGCAAAAGCCAGACCGAGGGTTCAGCCTTGACAAGTTAAGCTGTCAGGCAGCTCCAACTGAATACCATAAAAAAAAAAAAAAAAAATAGGCAGAGTTGGGAAAAATCTTGAAATTCGCTCTGCAGTAGCCTAGCAAAGCCAATCACAGTTAACGAAGCCAGTGAAATTCACGCCCATCGCTGCTGTAGGCCAAAGGTCTTGAAAATAGCAAAACACCCGTTGCTAAGGGCAACCCAAAATTACTGTAGAAAAATGTTCTATGTATCTATGTAGGTACCAATGCACAAGTTCACTATTTGACGTTTGAGCGGTGCCGTGTTATTTATGTGTCCATAGTAACAAGTAAATTTGGCACTGCTCAAACATCAAATTAGTAAACTGTGCATCTGTCCATTTCCCGCATTTATGATTTAATTAACGCATTAATGATTTAAAAAATTCATGAACCCAACATAGGCTACTTGATGTGATTCACGTTTTGAACTACTGCACTGGGATGAGCTGAGCTTTTGAGGGTCGTAAATTTTTTAGGATGGCAAGTGGTGGCAGATGAAACTTACTGAGATTCATGCCCGGATTTGGAGGGGGGGTTGGGTTGTGCCGAGGGTGCAAATTCCCCAGGCCCCCCGATTGAGGGGGCCCCCCGAGAATTGAAAAAAGTGAAAGATGAATTATTCTTTACATTAATGATCTTTAATTTAAAATGCATCGGAGATATCGTTAGCATTTTTCAGTTTTAATGAAAACCATTCTATTCGGCAATAAAAACCATCCAGGTTAGCGTTAGCGTAGATACGGTATACTTCGTAGATTGAATATGAGCAACATTAATGTTTTGTTTGATAATCTCAGCGAGACTGCTTTCAGAAACAAGGCTGGGAAAAAAAACCTTGATCCAATAAAAATATTCAAAGCAAGTAACAGCCTTTTGGATTAAATTACAGTGCTCTATGTTCTGGAATGATCCTGTAAAATCGAAGATACTCGGTAATTCATACATTTTCTTGATTTTACTGTCAGAGTACTAAAACTACCAACTTATCAAACACATCGAAATTCTACCAGAAATTTGATGTTTCCATATTTTACTGTTACTCTTTTCCAATTGTGTCTGTTTTTTTTTTAATTTTGCATTATTATTTTCATGGTTTTGTTTAAATATTGCAATTTTACCTAAAAGTTTAAAATTGACCTAAGTTTTGACTGAAATCTACAGAATTTAAATACAAGTATATTTGAACCGATCCCTAAATTACTAGCCCCAGTGGATAAAATATCAAGGTTATTTTGCTATGGTCTTTGCAAAATTTCTGCTCGAGAGCTATTTACAGAAACTATAGCATCATCTGCAGGTTGTCTAAGCGAGCATAGTTTTTCCAAACTGTTGATAATATCTCGAACAGCAATTATAAAGTAAGGAACTAAAACATGAGCCTTGGAGAAAGCTTATGTAGCTAGTTCTGGAAGTTGTTATTACACCGCGAGTGATGCTCATGTGTTTTTCTGAAAGCAATTGCTCCTTGTACTCAAAGACTAGTTTAATTTCTGATTGAAACCAAACTTGATAATTAGGGGTATTCACTTAAAGTAGCGTAAACTGAGATATTGGAGATGAAACATTTCAAATGAAATATTCCTTTTCTGGCTCCAGACGATAAAAAATAAGACGTATATAATCTAGTTACCCTACCAAATATCAGGATTGTCAAAAGTTTGTTTATTTAAATTACGAACTTTTATTCGCAGCGTTTCAGCCGATAGTCAACCAAACTTAGTAGAAGACCGTTCAACTTTTCTTTACGGTACCCAGAGTTCTTGCCGGATTGTCACCGAAGTTCAACGAATTTAACCTACTGATGCCACAAGAATTCCATATTCTACTTTTTATCGCCAAAATAGCTACGACAGCTTCTGAGTAACTCCCTTTCCAAGTGAACCCAAATGAAAATTCTTATTTGCTTCAGAACCGAAAACAATGCGGTCTTGAACCCTCAAATATTCAAATGCAGAACGTCTCTACCTACTAGAACCAAATTCGTTGGCAACTAGTTGGAGTCAATGCGCGTTGCGTTCAGTTTGGTCAAGACTCAGACATAAGAATACTTCGACTTCTAGCATAACTTGTGATCTCGCCCTGAAGGCCATTGGTCGCCGAGTGTGCGGCTGCTTGTTTCTAAGCAAATTAATGGACCAGGCTGAAAACTACCACCACTTAGAGATAGTGGAGGATCTTCTCTTCATTGCTACATTGTTAAATAACGTGGAAATCCATCCGTATGCTCAATAACAACAAGATACACACTTGGTTGCGGGCGGGATCACAAATTGTGCGAAACTTAGACATAGCTTTCTGTCACAAAATGGTAACTTTCGATTCTCACTGGGACCAGTATTTGTTGTTCGTCCATGCTCACATTCTAACGTAATTTTTTCCCAGAAATTTTCTAAAAAACCCTCAAATCTATGGAAAATTCTACTCGCATCAACATTTTCCAGTTGTTTTTCATGCTTTGTCATACTGGGTTCCAAAATTTGTTGTTTATTAGTAAATAACGTACCTATTTCATGATAGTTGCTATGATGACAAACGCATTCTTGGATCGGTTGACTGTTGAATCTCAACAACTTGATATATTTCTTCAGCTGCTTACGGAATTTTTTGAAACATTTGAAATAACCAGTTTATCACCATGTACGCAGGTATTTACGCCGTTAAGTGAATACCCCTATTGTTTGTTGTTTTAGCGTTACGCAAAACAAATTGAGTATTTCAAAGATTATAGTTTAATCGAGTCACGATATGATCTTTTTTTTTTTCTAACAATAAAGGTAGAGAATCAGAAATTACCTCACGATATAATACCAAAGCTAACCGTTTCGCTTATTTCTTCAATAACAAATGACATTCAAGTTCATTAAATTAAATTGAAAAAATATTAGTTCATTTTTATTATTGTTATCCAAATCTCGATAATCATATTGTCTTGATTGGAAAAGAAATATTTTTAATTTGATTGAGAATGATTCAGTTGAAATTCAATCTTAACATCTATTGTGTAAGACTTTTCAAATAATTGATACATATGATTTATTTTACGTAACATTCATGAAGTGATGTGGTAATAGTATAATTCGTGTAGTATTACAATTTTTTTTTTTGAATTTTTCCGAATATTTCATTTCCATATTACTTATCATTTTCCACTCATTTTGTACCAAGGGACCCCGTCAAGAGTTCAGACCCGGGCCCATCGAAGCCCAAATCCGGCACTGCTGAGATTGAAAATATATCATAAGTAGTTGTTAATGTCGATAGTGCCTTGATTATCCACGAGTATTCCTTTCAGTTAACGGTATGTTTATCACTGTCTTTCCATACATGTCCACGTGGTTTATGGACGACCCCTTCGCGTCGGTCTCTCAAACAATTTTGGAAAATCTCCAGAACCAGATGACCAATGATCAAAATGGACACAGATTCCTAAATAGAAGAATATTGCGATATAAATATTGTTTGTGCTTATAAATGCTGCCTGTAGAGGGATTATTTTTATACCATGGAGAAGAATTTAATTATGTTGAGATTACTTTCCCATTAATTACTTTTACTTTCGCATAAACACCTATTTGTTTATGCGAGCACTCGACACTGAAGAAGTCTGTAAGGCAGCGTCCATTTATTACGTAACGCTAAATTTGAAATTCTTGACACCCCTCCTCCCCCCCTCCGTAACGCTTTTTGTATGAAAAAAATCAAATTTTTGTATGACCCGTAACGCTAGAGCCTACTCCCCCCCTCCCCCTAGAGCGTTACGTAATTTGTGGATGCCGCCTAAGTCGCAGACAAAATAGGCCTATCTGTCAAGATAAGTAACACATATTAGAGTTTTAAGGTATTTGCTCGCCTTACTAGTGATTTTAGTATTTTATTTTTTGCAAAAAGTGAAGTGTTAAAGTTCAATTTGTAGTTTTAATTCGACCGGACAAATGATTACGATCACTATATTTTGTTCTCCGTGATTGGAAGCACAGGAATTTCAGTAGATAACGCACAGATTTTTAGGTTCACAGTGTAAGTTAATCGATTTTATTGCATGTTGCCGAGTTAAGAAACTCACTGAATGAATTCCTTCCCAATCATTTATCATAACCACAAAGGTAGCATCTAAAGACGAAACCAGTTTTCCTGTGAGTCCTTGTGCATTGCAATAAGATGCAATGCCGTAGAATCAACAGGATTTAACTACAACCAAGAAATGACAACTGTAACCTTCAAGGCTAGCATCTCGTCGTCAAGTTCATTGTACGCCCTCTCTCACACTGCAGTTGCACCATATGTCAAAAATTGATTGCTCTAGTATGCATAAATCTGTGAATGAAATCACACGCTCGCTAATTTAAGCCACTAAATCATAGAGCACGTGAGAGAAAAGCGTAAAACATTGAACTTCCGATATGCCGCACAGTGACCCATAGCTGGTCAAAAGTCAAAAATATAAAGCTTGAAAATTTTTCACTGCTATTTTTTCTCTTTGAGTATTCAAAAGTAATGCCCCAACATTTTAGATCGATTGGTGTATATTTCGGTATTTTGTGAACTGTAGAGCAAAATTAGTTATTTATGCAACAAGTTGCAAAATCATGAGTTGTACATTTATCTAACGAGGCTCGCCGAGCTCTGTTTCTTTTGGTAGGAAAAGTAGGCCGTTATGTTGATCAACTTCTCAATGAAAAGTTGATTGATTTGCAACGCAATGGCAAAAATGATTTTAAGCAATTTCTCATCGTAATAGGCTGTTCTCCATCACGCCAATCTGTCATGAAATGGCCTACTTTCCTGCACTGAAGTTTGCAGTGCGGGAATTGTCATTACGCAACTGAAAACAGTGATGTAATGATTTATTACGCAACGCTTTATCATTAGGCAACTGTTTTGAGTTGCGTAATAAATCATTACACAACAATTTTTAAGAGAGTGCAAAATTATGGTGAATGCGTTCCGATATAATTTCTGATACCCTCAAGTGGTCTTCTACGAAATTGCAAAAAAACATGTTGTACGTACCATGACCCCACAGTTATGGATCAAATAGTGTGGAGTCCACCCTATAAAATTCAATAAAACGACATGGAAAACGTAAAATTGTAATATAAAAGCACGAATCGAATCGTTTCAAATTGGAACTTCGGTTAGTAAACTGTTTTGAGTGTAATATTTACATAGGATTGCATAAAAATTAAAAATTGTATCGGTTCCTGAAAACCAGATTATGGATCAATTTTCATATTATGGATCAAAATGTGACATATTACGGATCAGTGCGCAAAATCAAAAGATTTTCAACTCAATGCATCTGTATTGCATGGTATAGCGAAAGTTAACAATGTGTCATATATTACTGCAAAAAATAGCAGTGTTAGAGCTGGAAACAAGGGTAAAATGGCCTTTTTTTGTGATACTGCATTGTAGTAACTGAGACATGAACTGTTTTCGCTATACACCAAGTTTACCACCCATTTTTGTCTGCTAAAAAATGAAATTTACAAACCTTGATGTTTTATTAGTTTTATCCTTAGTGCTATTGTCTGAAAATGTCGAATCCAATGCACAAAATAGCAGAAATCTACATTCTTTGGAAGTGATCCATAACCGTGGTAAACGATCATTTCCTGGTCCATATTATGGATCACTAGTTAGAAGTGCTAATATTCGATATTTAGAATCAACAATCAAGAAAAATGTTTTCCAAAGATGAATTCATACTAAATCGAAGCGAACGAGCATAAAATATGTTATAACATTTGAATTTTACCACCTGTGGGAGCTTATGAATGCTGACGGCACTTCTTACAGAAAACGACCATATAATGATAGCTATGTGGTACCAACTAAACATTTGTCAAATACACCGTTATTTAGCGGTCGAATGTTGTGCTTATCATTACAAATGGTAGAAGACAAATAGTATAACATGGGAAAAATATGTTTTACGTCAACGTTTATGTTTAGAGCGAGTTATCCGATGTTGAACGCCAAAGTGATCCGTCACTGTGGGTGATCCGTAACTGTGTGGGTATGGTAACTCGTTGCAGAACTCGATTTGTACACAAGCCTCGTAGGATAAATTTACGACTTGTGCTGTAAAAAATCATCATTATGCAACTTGTTGCGTAAACTACTATACCTATTCGAATATGTAGTTTCTATACCAAATATCTCCAGTCTTATTCGAAAGAATAAAAGACCTCTCGCGTTGAGTATCATTCAGTCGTATCTGCAGTGATCGCTTTCTCTTCGTCGAATTTCTATTTCCATTATTACACGAAATTCAACCGATTTTCGGAACATTTCACGGTTCAGTACGATAAGAATGATAAATACTTTCTATTGAGTCACAAATAGCAGTCGAAAACAGGCGCCGGCCAAGTAATTTGTTAGGAGTTACTTGTTTTAAAGTTTGCATATGCCATATAATTTCAACATCCTCCAAATGTTCCAAATAAACCCGATTCTGTTTTTGCACGGGGGATGCGTACCGTGCAAAAAAAGTTTTCAGTTCAAAATTTCAAAAACCGTGTGAAAAAAGTAACACCATTTCTCGACTTTTCGTGCAAAAATAAGGTTTTGGCGGAAAAAAATGTATGGAAACTTTTTTTGCACGGCCGCGTAAAAAAAATCCGTTCAAAAACAGAATCGGGTGTATTTTGATTAAAATTGCTATAAAAATAATTTCATATCGGTGAATTTTGATATTGAAATGGATTCATTAATTAATGGCATTAATGAATCCGATTCTGCCGAATGTTCAAAAAATATCGATTCTTATTTTCATTAAAATATCTTCAGAATTCACATTCTGAACTAGGATTTTTGAATCATTTGAGTAGGACTTCTACTCTTAGCCAACATTTATACGAAGTGTGGCCACTGTGTGTCGCGGACTTCGGTACCCACGGCAAGGGTTAGACGACACACGTTTGATGGTGATCTAGTTGAGGGAGGTCTCAAAATTGCAGTTGATTGAAATGCATTGAACTGTGCGCAGTCGCAGGTCGAGGCTTTGAGACTCGAGACTCTCTATTTAGCATACCATGAATAATGCATCTGAGTGCGAATGTTTGTCAGTAAACCTACGGTTGACAACAACGGAACAGACTAATCGTTGTTATTCTCCTATAGGCATGCTTGATAAAAGGCACACAAAGAAATGAAATAGCCCTACTTACCGCACTGGTCGAAATATCGCATTTATGCCTAGTTATTGTCCTTTCATTATTTATTGAAATTATGAACTAATAGTATTACGTACCTTTTATGAGTATTGGACCTTTTTCACAACTTGAAAAAAATCTGGAATTTCGATAGTCACCCTCCAGGCTGCATTCTTATGGTGAGGATATTACTTGGCCAAATTTTCGTACAATTAGGTTAAGATTACGAGGTGTCTCAAGTCAATTTTATGATTTTGTGGTAATTTGGTAAAAAAAATGCGACGATTTAAACAATTCAAACAATCACTGTTCGGAAGTATTATTTAGTCTCTTTAACTCTTATGAACATTGTTTGTAGATTTTTTCGAGTTATGTCGGTAAAAACAGATTGTTGTGCTTAAATGTACACATTTTTTTATGTTTTCATTTTACGAAAATTTTAGATACTCCATAAATCATTGTCAAATTATAATCAAACTATTTCGTGGATTTCACTTGACATTTGAGTAACTAATCTATCAAGACTGGAATAACAATAAAATTAAAAAAGCAAATGGGAATGATTGCGTTACTCTATTTTTTGTCAGCACCGGCATATGACTATTGTTGGCAAGCAAACTAGGGCGAAGTAGGCCGTCATTGAAATTTGTACGCGTCGTTAATGATTGTTGTTAAATCATCTCACGATTTCGAATCAAAGAAAATCAGTTGGTTTTGCACTGACACAGCTGAAAAAGTGTCAGCATACTTTATGCATGTTATCGCGTACAGTGATACTTTTTAAAGTCAATATAAGCTATCAAGACTGAGTTTTATCACTTTGAAATGCAAGCTGAAAAGTCATCATTGTTGCCAAAACGAATGACGGGCTAATTAGCCTTAATCAAACGTAGTAGCTTTGCTTTCTGATCACGATAAAAAGAAACAAGGTATTATATTCCGAAAAATGACACTTGTTAGAGATGTTATTCCTATCGCAATCTCAAACGAGTAGAGTAAGGAGGGGCAAAAGTTCGACCTTGGTGGTGTAATCAAAGTTTCCAGGAAAACAATAGCAGATGAAACAAAAAAAATACCATACAGTGAACCTTCAAAATATCGGCTATAATTTTGCTGAACAAACTTGTGTCAAAATATTTACCCATTTTTAGTTATAACAGTTTCAAAATTGATTGTCTTAAACGAACCTCATCGGTGGGGTAAGAGTTCGAATCTAGTATGGGGCAAAAGTTCGCTGGCTAAAACACAAAATATCGATACTTTTGTAACAGGCAAACTTTATACCAGCCGTAAACTTATGTATGCCGAAAAATACACACTAAATTTTCATTAAAAATTGCCTAAAACAGGATTAATTGTAATATATCCATAAATAGCAGTTTTTCGCAAAACTAAGTGGAAATGTAAAATTTTAGTAACGATTTTCGCACGATCAGGCAAGTTTTGCTAAATTTGAAGATAATATATGGATTTCAGGCAATTTGCAAATTTTTCCGTGAGTTTATACATGAGTCGAACTTTTGCCCCGCTGATTCGAACTTTTGCCCCACTATGGGCCAAGAAATGTTTCCAAGCATCTATGCAAAAACTAATACACCTCAAAGCATCCTTATGATTAGCCTAAAAACGCCCTTACAAAAAATATTGAAAAATATTTTATCTTCAATTGGCTCCATGCATCGAAAGTTTGACCAAAAATTACAATATTCACGTCGAAAAACAACAAATAGCCACAACTTTTCCAAATCTCAATCATTTTTTATGATATATGGAGTGAAAGTCTGTTACTTGAATAGCATTCGAACCACCATGACATTTATAAGTTTTGTTTTGAATTGAGCGAGAAATCTTAAAAAGAAACTCTTGCCCCACTCGAACTTTTGCCCCACTTTACTCTACAAGAGAAAGCAAAGCCTGCTCTCTTTTACTATCCTTCTAGCCCCATGCTATGAATGATAGGAATGACGACACATGTTTTGATGGAAAAGCGTTGTTTACACGTGGGAATAAGCCATTTTATGAGACGTTTCTAATCATATGGTTTCCGTTTGTTTACCAGCTTTGAAAGTTTCTGGCGGGCCGATTTATTTACGTTTCTTCTAGCGCTACATTTGGAAGGAGCTTATTCAACAATGGCGCTGGTGGCAACGCAACAAAGTTTTTAATTTACACATGAAAAATTGAAATCAGCAGGCAGGAAAGATACTTTTCATCTACAGGTAACATAATACATGCAAACCTTGTAGAAACATGCGCTGAAAGAGACGGGGACGTCATCGCCAACAAAAATGTGACCAGCGCTATTCAGATGTCATGCTAGTTTTTTGAACAACAACAATGAGCGGCCCGCCAGAAAACGTCATTCGAACGTCTCGTAAAATGGCTTATAGCCTACCTTGTTGTGTTTACCGTGTTTCTGATGATGATTGATAATTGTTGCTAGCGGCGCGAAAAAATAATCATTGTGTGCATTGACGAAGGAACATTGGCAATTGACATGTCGATGTAACATACCTTAGATAGCTCAGATGGTAGAACTAAGGGTTTGTAATCTTCAGATTGAGACCGGACTAGATGATATTTTGGTCTGGTAAAGTTGAGCTAAGGATTCCGTCATTTCTAATTTTTCCGATGCTATTTTGATATAAGTTTAATTATTATTATAGCAAATGATGCAAATATTTTGTTACTCCGAACGCTTGGGATACGTTTTCGTGAAATCAGTAAAATATACTTGGTTCAGTCTTTTTGAACACGGACCATCTATGCAATAGAATTTCGAGTTTTTCGATTTTTGAGTAAATTATTTCACCTTTTTGATAATAAAATATAACTAGACACTTTCCATCGAATAAATTTGTAGACGCCTTTCTTATACATGATACAAGGAAAATATTTCAACAGAATTATGAATAATAGTTCAATATTTAATAATTATATCATGCTTCTGTCAAGCAAATTGAGTGTTTTTGTGCTCCAAGGAAACATTTTGCGTTTTTTTTTGCGGTTCACTAAAACTCGAGATTTGCTTTCACAAAGTTTTGATGATAATTGTTAGAGTGAGACAAAAGATAGGGAAAATAACACGGTCTTCCGTGTCATGCGTGATTTGCAATTGGATTAATCCAAATCAAATTGTATGGAGTGTTTAGTTTTTCGGTAGCTGTTAAACTTCCACACTGCTGGTTAGCCGTAAACCACGATCATAATTACTTAAACAAGTATTTATCGAGCAAACCAATTGGAAGCCCGCACTATAAAAATCTCAGCCATTACGTTGATGGCGAGTGGTGAGTGGTATTTCACAACCTAATAAATAATGCGCTCTCGGGCCAGGCATCGGATATAAATAGAAAGCGTTATGTTTGGATGGGCATCTAATTCTTCCGAAAGAGGTGCACTTTGCGAAAGAGGACCACGTGATTATTGAGCTGAAATCGATTTCAGGTTAACTTCTGCGTCCATGAGCCCTCTCGTGGCATAGGGGTAACGCGCCCTATCTAGAGAATAGGGAGTTGTGATTCGATTCTCACCGGAAGACGTGTAACTTTTTCGCAAATTTCACATCAATTTGTCCACTTAATCCGATTGCAAATTATATGTAATGCTTTGATTTTCGGTAGTTATTTTTTGTTTTTATTAGGTCTCTCTAATCTTCCATTCCTAGACAAGTGTCAAGATTTAACAGTAGTGCAAATCCAAGGGCTGAACTATTCATAGCATCGTGCTTTTTTTTACCTTGGAGCTACTAGTATTGGCGCAGCAGTCTTGGGTAATCAAATCGACTGTTTTAGATTTTTCCCGACGTTTCGACTCTAATCCGAGTCTTCTTCAGGGGAGAAATCTGTTTAGTCGTATTTCGTATGGTGTAACACGAATTCTCCCCTGAAGAAGACTCGGATTAGAGTCAAAATGTCGGGAAAGATCTAAAACAGTCGTTTTGATTACCCAAGGCTGCAGCGCCGAAACTATAGTAGCTCCAATTCTCCCACATCAGTCGAAATCTCCTCGCTTAATTTTTACCTTGTGCTACACCGTTATCTTAGCTGGTCGGAAAAAGAAGTTCACATTGATGATCAACTTCCTAAACATCCTTTTCTAGATTACATTTTGAATTTACTTGCCTTTAAATGACTTAACTCTATAGTTTGCGTTCTACAAATGAGCTAAGAAATGTCCCATATTTGAGACGTGAACTCGATAGTAATATCTGTGTACTTGAAGAAGAGGGAAAACTTGAGATTATTTTGCTCAACCATTCAAATATAAATTAAATAGAAGTACTGAAAGATTTCAACTAAGGAAAGATTTTCTCAATTGTAACTGTCTGGTAGTTTATACCAGGACGGTGTGCGTACGTAAACAAACGAGTTTTTCTTCCGGATTCTCTTATCATGTCACAGTAAAGTACAGGTGATTTGGTCAACGTGAGCTATTCGCCAGCTATATGGTAGGCTAGTCTTATTTACGCGTCTGCGATTTCTTGTTTCTTGCCAACGCTGTGAGTGGCTGGAGATGTGAAAAAAGGGTTAACCGGCTGAAGTATGTGTGCTCGTATAGATACGTGTGTGATGTTTGCGAATCAATTAATTACGGGCTAGGTGTGACTTGGAGCCCTGGTGAACTTGAGAACCTAAGAAGATTCGTGATTGTCGTTTTCCGAATCATCGAGGGACGTAGCAATGGAATTTAAATATGCCTTCATTAATGATACATGTGTGTAAATTTCATGCCTGAATGTCAGTATGTCCTCAAGTGTATTTTTTCAATAATGGATGGAAACTTGGATACCTTAATTTTCCTTGGTCGTAAATGTTTTTTTTTGTCAAATTATCTGGAAATTGGCCATTAATCTTAGTGTGAAGTGCATTTCTGAAATGCTCTGATTGGTCAGAGTTTTGTGAAAAAAAATGTATTCACTAATTAATTAATTACAATAAATTGCCCTTCACTTCACACTAAGAACATTTAGGAAGTGAAAATTTTAAGTCCAACAGTTATAAGAAAACGATGATACTGAACTGAATCAAAAGTACCGGTAATATGATATGCATCATTTGGGGGATACATTGTTTGTTTTGCTTTGTGCACAAATATTGATGTAAGGAGGAGTAAATGAATGAAGTGGAAGAACTTATGAGCACAATTTTGTTCACTGCTAAGAATAATCTATGCAACCTGTATCCAAAGGTTTATGGACAAAAGGTCGAAAGACAAAACGTCGAAAGGACAAAAGGTCGAAAGGACAAAAGATCGAAAATTATTTGCTTGATGGGAAATTTTTCCTTCTTTGAAAAAAGATTTTCGACCTTTTGTCCCTTCTTTTTTGTTCTTCGACCTTTTGTCCTTTCGACCTTTTGTCTTTCGACCTTCTGTCCTTTCGACCTTTTGTTTTTCGACCTTTTGTCATAGATTCGTTCTGATAATCGCAAGAAAACAGAGCGCTTGAGCGTCGTAAATAAGCGAGAAATTCTCATTTAAAGAAAAAAAAAATCGTGTGATGCTAATAGTACCGTTTTGACTCATATTCCGAACACTTAAGGCCAACAGTGACTTCAAATACATCTGATTGGCATAAATTGGCTGATATTAGTGTGAATTTTAATTTCTTCGCAAAGCCTAACTGTTAGCTGTTGGGTGTACCAATAATAATGTTGATTTAATTAGTTTTAGGAT
The DNA here is from genome assembly GCF_002204515.2 of Aedes aegypti. Taxonomy (NCBI): domain Eukaryota; kingdom Metazoa; phylum Arthropoda; class Insecta; order Diptera; family Culicidae; genus Aedes; species Aedes aegypti. The sequence continues at coordinate 9,101 of NW_018736148.1, read as the reverse complement.
TGCTTTTACGCAAAAGTATGGAACAACATTTTGATTCAAATGCCGAACACTGTGTTCATTCTGTCTCAAATTCCGAACACCTTGATTCAAATTCCGAACAGCACGAATAAATCGTATCCAAATGGATAATTTCGCAAATAAATTCATCTGAGCTTGTTCTACTGGTCTCAAACTAGAGAATCATCACTACTGCCGCGGTATAAATTATATTGGAGACGTTGAAATTGAATTGCAATTGACTGCCATTTCCTTGTTATTTGGTGACATATTTCAGCGAAACATTTCAACCAAACCGCCATACAAAAACTGAGTGTTCGGAATATGAGTCTGTTCGGAATTTGAGACAAAACGGTACATTTCGAAAATAAACAGGTCACGCAATCCTGTTAAGCCTAACTTTGAGGCTGTACGACAAAGTTAGGCTTAACAGGATTTCGGGACCTGTTTATTTTCATGGTTTAAACGAGCAATAAAAACAACTAAACCAGCCAGTTCACATTCAAATAAACTCAAAATCAAGGAAATAAATTGCACTTGTCCGTAATCCGTAATATTGATAGATTTATTTTAGAGAAATATTGATATTTTTGTACCCCGTTCTATTGTTGAGTAATTCTCACTGAAACCAGGCCGCCTTCGGCAAAAATGGTTAGATTTCCAATTCAATGTCACTAATCGCTATTATATACTAAAACTATAGGGTGGTCGTATCGGTTTACACAGTTTGCTAAAAAAATCTTTTTTTTTATGAATATTAGTTATTTTTGCACGTGATATGTCTCATATTTTCCTTGGAACACATAGTAAACTTAGTGGCATCGTATAGAAGAAGTATGTAGCTTTCATTTAAAGCTAAAAATTACTTGGCGCCTACTGTAAATTGGACCGCCATCTTGAATTACTTAAGAAAATCTGTTTTTCATCATTAGCGCACCGCTCGCACCTTGAATTCTGAGATCACCATCAGAAAACTGAGTTAGAGTAACTGCAAACACTAAGTGAGCAATGGTATTAACCCTACGAAACAAACGCTTTTCTAAGTCATGTTCTACGATTTTGACGTACATATGGCGAGTGGAATCAATGCAAACATCATATTTTGTACAACAATGAAACAAGTTTTTTTCGAGTCGACTACCCTCTAGTTTTAGCGTATACTAGCTATCAGCGACAAACAATTGCAATTCTTATTATGTGTGCCGATGGCATCCTAATTTCAAAGAGAATTGTTCCTATATCCTGCATAGCAGAACTTTCATTAATATATAATACTAGATTTCATTCATCATAAATCATTAATCTTTATTAGACATGAAATATATATGTATGTTTTTTTTAGCTACATCTATTTTTACGTATTCGTGTCTTATGTACCGTTTTGACTCATATTCCGAACACTTAAGGCCAACCGTGACTTCAAATGCATCTGATAGGCATAAATTAGCTGATATTTGTGAATATTTTAATTTCTTCACAAAGTCGAACTGCTAGCTGTTGGGTTTGCTGATAAAATTGTTTATTTAAACTTGTTTAGTATTGTTTTTACGAAAAAGTGTGGAACAACATTCTGATTCAAATGCCGAACACCTTACTCATTCTGTCTCATATTCCGAACACCTTGATTCAAATTCCGAACAGCGTGAATAAATCATATTAAAATGAATAATTTCGGGAATAAATTTATCTGAACTAGTTCTACTGGTCTCGAACTTGAGAATCATCACTACTCCCGAGGTATAAAATTGATTGGTAGACGTTAAAATTTAATTGCAATTCACTGCCATTTCCGGGTTATTTGATGACATATTTCAGTGAAACATTTCAAACAAATCGCCATACAAAAACCGAGTGTTCGGAATATGAGTCTGTTCGGAATTTGAGACAAAACGGTAATTAAGTACAATTTTATTATTTTTTTTAATTAATTAATAATTCAACATCTATATTTCTGCTGTGCTAATCTATACTCTCCGTTCATTTACCATATATATTTAAAAATTATCATGCAACTTATCCTTGATTCACTGACACTGAGTCGGCGTAATCTTCCAATAACAAGCAAATTCTATTCAAAGAACACCGGAGAGTATTTTATTAGGTAAATAGCCAAACCTCAAATCTTTATAATCAATATTTGTTCTCAAATACACCAGCCAACCCCCTGTACAAATCGCGAATGTTTACTACATTGCTGAATCTGCTATCCATGTGCGGTGGTATTGTATTTTAAGCACACAACAACATTATTAGTAGTAGTATTATCACATTTGCAGCTTCATCATATCTCTACAGCAGACGTCTAGATAGTACAACGTTGAGTGACTTGTATGCCACACTGGAACAAGCGAGAAACCTCTATTGCCACAAAAATTTTCAGTTCGTGTTGGGAACTGCTTGAATTGAGCTCCAGCCTACTGGCCCCAGCTTGTGTGAGCGAACTGCTTGCCAATGGCACTCGTTTGGCTTTGCTCGAGCGCAGTCCTGAAAACCCCCTCGTGGCTTTTGTTCACGCGTATTCACGTTGTTCCCGGCGTACGTGTAGCTGTGCTGCCGTACCAATCGGGGCTCGAGTATGGATAACCAGTTCTCTGGGATCTTATTACGCCGCGCGCTGCCTTGTTCGCTTCTCCCATCGTTTTGCCCCACTAACTCGTGTACCCTCTCACGCGGCATGCCAGACATTTGCCGAGTTGAGGCATCATCTTGAGCGGTAGTTTCCAAACGATCTTCGCATATGAGCTAAAAAGTGTAACCTTTGATTTCAAATTATAGGTATGATTTGAAGGAAGCTACATATGTATATCTTTTATGTGTTTTTAAATGTTTCGAAAACATTATTTGTTCCTTGTTCTTTTTTTGCCTCCACCCTCTAAATCATTTACTTTGAATTTCAATCTGTTATGTATAACATGACTACTACTACTACTAAGCAACCGAAGTACGACGGTGAGCCTCATGGCACATGTACCGAAATTTTCATACAAATGAGTTTTCATTTGCAATTAATGAAATGCAAAATAATGGTGAATGCACCATGAGATGATTTCTGATAAGCTCAAGTGGTCTTCTAAAAAGCTGAGAAGCAGGCTCTGTCCCATTGGGACGTAATGTCAAGAAGAAAAAGATCGGAATGCATACACCATTATTTCACAATTTCTTAAAATTGTTGTTTTATGATCCATTACCTAACTTAAAACAGTTGCGTAATGCAAAAGCATTGCGTAATAATCATTACTCAACTGAAGTGCAGGAAAGTATGCCGTTTCACGACAGATTGGCGTGATAGAAAACAGCCTTTTACGATGAGAAATTGCAAACTAAAATTACAAACGACGTAATTTACCGTCACATTGAATTTAACGTTTACCTTACCAACCGCCGACATGGCATTTTCAAATAGCTTCCATTTCGTCAATTTCCATTTTTTTTTTACCACCTTCAGCTGACTTTAAAAAGGTACTAATTACTTGTCATGCTGAATTCAGAACCATACCGGAGATATTCCGGGTTGTACTGGGGTCACGAAGGTGCCAAATTTTGGAAGTGTAATTATTTTTTTTTATTGCAGTTATAACACCGAAGTTTTTATGTAAAACGTAAGATAATGATCGATTGTCATAATATAAACATAATTTGAATTAGTGGAGCGTTCTGGAACACCGTAGTCATCCAAAACATACCGTGCGACTTCTCAATCCTCGTGAATTTGAAAGGACATGCCAATAAAGGAGAAATAAACTAAATATCAACAGATTTGGCCACTCCATAGCACCTGAAACGGGTTTCGCTAGGACCTCCCTTGCGAACATTTCCGTTTTATGCCCAAAACAAACCGTGCGATGTCTCAATCTTCATGAATTCGAGGGAACTCGGTAATAAATGAAGCATCAGTTTATTATTAATTGATTTGGCTACTGCAGTTCCATGTTAATATAGAATATAGGATTATAGGACAGATATAGAATATAGGATAGAACATGTTAATAAACGAGGATAATTTCGGTTTCAAAGCACCTGGCACAAATTCCGCCAAAGCAACATAGAACAGGTTCTGCCATAGCTTCTCTGGAGAAAATTTACGATTTATGTTTGAAAAAATGCCATGATAACTAATGTGATCACTCCAGAGCATCAAGCACAGGTTCCGTCAAGGCTTGCATGGAGACTTTCCATTTAACGATCAAAACAAATCGTGCGTCGCTCAAGTTTATAAGCATTCGAGTGAACGTGGTCATTAGCATTTAGCGATAACAAAAAAGCAGATATCTATTATCATATTATTGTTATATTATATTATTATTATTATTATTATTATTATATCTATTATCTGCGAGGTAAATGAATGGTGCATGAGCGAAAACACGTTTGGCGTTTTTTTGGAACCATCTTATCTTCTATGATTGACATTTTTTTTTGCAATCAACATGGAAAAATGTTTAAAACCCCACATTAATCGATTGTGAAGTTAGTTAAATCATACTTCACTCGTGTTTAATTCAACACTGAACCATACAGTCACCCCACACTTATGGATCAGCTAAGGGTTTTTTTAGAATAAAATATGGTTACAAATCATTGTGACCTTGTACAAATCAAAATTTCCCGCCAGGCAATGCCGAATATAGTTGTTTTCGAGAATACACATAAAAAATCGCGCCTATTCACGAAGAAGTGTCGATTACGATAGGAATTTCAAACGTTGTCCATCCCACATATGTGGATCAGTGGAACACGAGGGTCTTTATTATGGATCAAATCAACTCATATTATGGATCAGAACAATATAAAAGCAATTTTATCTGTGAAGTAAAACGAATGATGTGTTTTTACTTTTCGGCGTTTCTTTCGGAATCGTCTTATCGTTGATTTATAACTGATGCCCACCAGTTATGAATCAACGATTCTATGAAAACCGGAAAACATTTTATTTCATACGGACGAATAAAATTTGCCTAGAAGATGTTATGATTGCTTGCAATGCTGTACAGATTTATGTTCACGTAGATAAAAATTTGTTCTGCGTAATTGCAACTCTATTTGATGAGATATTCTCCGTTTAAGCCAACTTTGATCCATATATGTGTGCTATTCCATAACTGCGGAGTGACTGTATATGTGGATCAGCCAGAATTAAGCCGAAATCAACCTTGATAAAGAATATGAAGAAAAATATAATATAACTAATATAAAGATAAAAGAATATGGCTTTGATTCACTTCAATCGAAAAGGGTGCTAATAAAAATAAAAAATGAGAGGGACGTCACTACCTATTATTTCTAAGTCAGAATAATATTTCGAATAAATCTAGCCAAAATATTGCCAATACACAATAATAATTATTAAATTAAACCCATGTGATTGCGAACGACTGAACCCTTAAGCACGTTGTGATTTTCCCAGGTTTTTAGGCTGGTCGATTAACCAGCCATTCTGCAATACTGTAGGCAACAGAATACCTATAGTTATTATTTATTGATACAATGTATGAGATTGTATGAGGGATATGATGGGTATTTCCATGTGTTTTGTACAAAAACATCATGTTTAGTAACTCAATACTTCATGGACGTGGCCCCGCCAGACTACCAGTTGCAGATCTCTGGTTTCGAGAGAGTCCACAACCTGCTCTTACTGACTGTTGCCACTTGAGTGCGTTAAAGTGGATCCAGTCTCCAAGCGTGACCCATCGCGAACGGAACAAACGACAAATTGAGTGCGCCCAGTTAAGCTAGTTTGCAAACGGTATTCGGCGATTAAGTTTCTGCAAGTTGTGCCTAGGCCAATCATTGTTGTGTCTAGGCAAGGCAGTTTTTTCCAAGCAGAAACCACCAACAAAGCTCAGCGTTTTAAGCTGCTACCAAAACAGATCGAGGTTGATGTGCCAAATATGTGCCAGTAGTACTACTTACATTGGTTGCAGTAGGAATACAGCGAGAGAGCTATTATTGCTTCTTTTCTTTGATTCACGGGTTCCTTCCTGAAATCGAAATCTTTTGATTGAGTTGAACCTACTACGCAAGACTTTGATAAGTTCAGTTCAACGCGCTGGTGGTCATCGAGTCACGCGTAGTCCAACTATACGGAAGGTGACGGTCAGCGTAGTCTGCAAAACAAACAGCAAAAGTGAATTCAAGAAGCGAACTCAATCGCTTTCCCTTGTTGGCGGGCCTAAACCTTTTTCTCCATTTCACTCACGGTGCTACGGTGTCCAATAGTGTACCCAAGTCTAGTGTGCTAAAATAGAAAGAGGAAAAAGATTAGTGGTGGAAAATACCAAGTTTCCAATGTTGGCACGCGTTGCTGCATTCGTTTGCAAGTGATTGTGGTGTGGTGGTAAAACGAAGACACAACCCAAAGGGAACGCGTCCAAAAGTTTGAATTTCATTCAATCGGTTGTAAACAATGATGGCCCCAGTAGGTGGAAATACCGGTGACCCTAGGGAGGGTGCAATAGCGGTCATTTCCACTGGCGCTGTTGCAGCAGTGGGACCTCAGCAACCGGTATCCGTTTCCGGTAGAGGTGGACAAACGTCGAATCAATCGAAATGTTTAGCTGGGACTGCAGATTCCACCCGTTGTCACGTAAGTTTAAACACTAAAACTCTGTGGGACTATTAATATAGAGTAACAAGCAAAATCAAGACTACAACAAATTCTATTGATTTAACTGGCTACAATATATATTATATCTACATGTTAGAACAGGCTATGAAAGTTGTTTCATAAAATAAATCAATCATGTTTAATGGTCATTTCATACTACTTGACCAGGAGAAAGTTGAAAACGTATAGGGAGCCGGATCCCATTCTTGGTGGCTTTTGATTCACTTCGGCAGAGTTTTTTTTTTCATATTTGGTCACAATATGTGTTGTATTGAAGTGTTACTTATTGCAAAGTTTGAAAAAAATTTGGCCGAGAAAAAACTCGTCAGGGAAACCATTGTAATCCGTAACACAGGTAGATCACCTTTACTTGGTTACGCGTTACGATCATCCATTTTCATCCCTAGGGATCTGGTAATCCAAGAACTTGTAGTATTTAGTCCTTTTAATCGGTTTTAAAAGTCGTCGGATTCGACAATCATTCTTATCATTATCTTGCATAAGTAAAAAAACGTGGAGCTTAGTTAAAACGAAAACGTGACACAGTAATAAAAAATGGGTTAGGGATCGCTGAATTACTAACTCTTCAAAGATTGGCAATTGCAGGGTATACAAGGAACATGCGAAACCCTTGTTGATTTACGAACCTACATGCTTAAGGTGAAACAGTTTGGAATCAACTTCTAAGATTGCACTGAAACTTCAAAGGCACAAATCTCGCGAAGAAAGCATCCAACAACAGTGAACTTTTTATTTTGGCTTTGTGCACTAGCAGAAAGCTTAAAATAAGGAGATCAGAAACGTTTTCCAACTATTTCTCCAGTTTTGTGCCTTTGAAAACGCGAGTAGGGGTACAAGTCGGCCATTGTGACGGCCATTTTTGGATTCCGAGATGTTTCACCTTAACATACTTTTATTATTAAAAGTATGTCCTGGATGTTTCGTAGTCCCTGGGATAATTTAACAACAGATCGAGGATGAGGTAAGATTTCCAATGCATGGTCAATTATCAGTACCTACTAATGTTTTGGATTTCTCTGAAAATGCATCAATTATGATTGGTAGGTTGACTAGGTGATATGTTTCTATGATGCACGATGTAAAAAATGATACAAGCATTCGAATAATATCCATGAAATTGAATAATGATTTTGTTTAAAAAATTTACTTCATTATACCTATAGTTGTGCATCAGTATCCATAGTGGAGGGTCTAAAAAGAAATCAATGGATTGGGCAGCGTCCATTTATTACGTTACGCGGAGAGATAGCTTTGCCCTTAAGCACAACTTTTGTGGATCGATTTTGTGCCCTACTACAAGTACCTGGCCTGACTGGTTTCTGGAAAAATAGTTGCATAAAAGCTGTACTGGGATCGCGAGATCAATAACGGACGGTCTTATCGTCGCCAACCGCCCCGACATGTTAGTTGACGACAAAGGAATTGAAACGAGTACACTCATCGACATCGCTGTACCGCTGGCACCACAATGTCCAATCAACACGTTCTCAACAAGATAGCGACAGTACACGACTTGGCCGGAGGAGTCTGAAGCAGAATAGTGGCACCTAGAGACGTCGTATAGTTCGGTAGTCTCTCAGCGACCGGAAATGGTCCCCGAAATCTCTCCTAAGGTTCCCTAGACGAGGGTGGATTGAAGAAGGACCTACTACAGCATCCAAAAAGCGGTGATTCTTGGAAATTGCAGCATAGTTAGACGGTTTCCTTAACACCACAACTGAAGAAGATCATCAGCAGACTCAATATAGGATAAGATTAAACCGACCAATGATCACAGAGCCTTAATCCCGATTGTGGATACAGATTGCCCGGGGTACGGTGAAGTTTCCACAGGCATGTTGTTTGCTGACGAACGTGCCAAAAATCTAATAATTAATAACAAAATTATATATCATAATAATAATAATAATTAATAATAAATTATCACCGTAGTTTCGGGGAGTTTTGTTTAGTATTGAGCTGTCAAAACCGGTTGAATTACCGAATAATCGGTGTTTCGTTCTTATAAATTACTGATCTGTTCGGGTAATTTTTATTCTACACGGAACACGTTATGCCTAATAGGTGTGTATTGTTTTTTTTTATCAGCTTTGTTGCGATTTTGTAAACATTTCTTATCCCACGTTGATGCAATTTGCAGTCGGATTGCGAATTGACACTCCGGTGTCATGTAGTTTTCGAAGTGATGATAAAAATTGCTCACTAGCGATATACATGAGAATTACAAACATATGGTGCTAGAGGTGATCAAAATGAACGTCCAGTAATTGAGGTAATTGGAGCTTGCTTTTAGATTTGGGGGATTCTATAATGTGCAAGGCGGCATTCCACAATTACGTAACGCTCATTAGGGGTTGAGGTGATAGGGAGTAGGCTACAGTGCGTACGGCCTCACACACAAAATTATAAAATTTATTCATACAAAAAGCGCTTACGGAGGGGGAGGGAGTGGTTAAAATTTTTTCCAATTTTATGT